>NC_047658.1:117843329-117909519 GCF_011762505.2 Arvicanthis niloticus | reverse complement strand
GACTTAATTGTGCTACTGCCTACAGCCTGTGTAGTGTTTTCTTATGACTTCACCTCATCCAAAATTTTCACTACAAATGACACAGTCACTCCAGCGATGCCCCTACTTTTTAAAAAAGAAAAAGGAAGAGTTGTGGGGTGGTGGGCTGTAAGAGGCAGCTGGGTACCTGGTCAAGCACAGGCCTCGAATCCCAGAAAACCTAATGGGAAGGTAGGAGTTTGTTGGCTCAGTAGCTCCTTCCAGAGAGGTTTTGCATCACCATCTACAACTACAGGTAGAGGGCATGACAAACAGGCCTCCAGGCCTCGAGATTTCCATATTCATGAGTTACCTAAAGGAGGGGAGGCATAGCTAAATTGAGTTATTCCTTTTCAGTCCCTCCTCTTTCCCCCCTCCCTATTTAAGCCAGCTCCACTCTGGCTTGAAGGGGTTTGCACCTAGACTGTCTACATTCACCATGAACAATAAAGCTGTTTTGGAATCCTGGACTCCCTCGTGGCTATTGTGAACCGCCATAGTGTGACTGGCATGGAGGACTTGCCCGAGACCCAGCAGCTGGTCTGCCTCACAGCCAGTTTGACCAATACTCTTGGCATACTGGTCCAGCAGTATGCCCCCCCCCCCCATCTCAGTCCTTCTGTGGTCTCCCAGCAGTGCTTAGATGCCCAAGGGCTGAGACCAGCTAGTCTCAAGCCAGCCACCTTGGCCTGAAAACCCGCAATCCAAGAGCTCTGCCCCCACAGGACCTCAGACTGGGATTGAAGACCTCCAAACTCGGGAGACCCTTCCTCAAGTCTTGGAAAATCACAGCCACCCAAAAATCACAAGAAACCATACCTGGATGCAATCAGCAGAGGTTTATTGAGGAGAGTTGGCTAGCCAAGGTCAAAACTGCTCATCCATGCAGGAACAGAATATTGACAAAAGGTCAGCAAGCTGATGGGGCCTTTTTTATAGCACGGGGTGGGGAAAAGGAGAAATTTTCGCATGGTTACACATGATTGGTTGCATTTTTGCATGGTTACACATGATTGGTTGTTTTACAAATTTTGAACATCAGCAGGCTGTAACACTGGGAAAACCTCAAAGGGGGGGGGGGGGGACCAAGAACAGTGGAAAGTTAGCTAGTTCTTGGAACCACCCAAAGGACTTGCATCCCTTTCTGTGATCAGGAACATGTCTTCCTGCCCTGGTCCTTCCCCACCCACAGGCAGGTCCCCCTCCCTGAGGCCTGAGGAATGTTAATTCAGCAAGTGTCCTCTGATTCAAGGATAATGTCCACCGCCTGGAATGTGTCCCAGAGCAGTGAAGGCCTGACATCTTACATTCAGTTCCGCCTTCTGGAACCTGCATTCTTTTGTTCAGGTCTAGGGTAAAGAAAAAGCCTATATATATTTCATAAAATGGTCTTTATAATTTTTCACTCTACAGGATCTCCCCATGCCCGGAGTTGAACTCAGTGGCTTTTCCTAGCCCAACATTCACCTGGTGCCACATGTAGTGAACTCAGTCAAATTCCCACACTTCAAGCCCCTGAGCCACCTGGGCAGCAGACACAAGGATCCACAACTCAGCCCAACAGAACCCATGCCCATGTGCGAGCTACAGCCCCACAAGCTCTGGTACTTCTTTTTGGTTCTTCTTAAAACAGTGGATGGGGAAGAGTGTCAGTGAGGACAAGACTTGGTCTTGCAAGATATTTGGGGTTGTTGTATGATAATAAAACTTCTACCTATCTTAGTCTAAGTCACTTTGCTACAGTAGCTGACCTGCCTGTCTGAGTTTGCCTGAGGCCAGAAACTGCACCTCATAATAAAACAGCAGAGGATTAAGTAAAGTAGCCTTTGTTCCAGGAACTGTGTGGCTCTAAGTTACAGCCTGCTAGTTGAAGTCACAGAAAGAAAAGTAACTTTAAAAATGATTTCAGCCCTGGCCTGGATACCTACAGGTGGCTGGAGCAGTCTTCCAGCTGATCTGCTCCACTCTGGAAACTGAGTCTGGAGGCACCCTAGGGAGGTCACAGACAGCAGAGCAGCAGGTAGGTGAACCCTCTCACCACCCCAGGCCTTAGAACCACAACTAGCAATTCAGAGCCACCAGAGGGCACCTGGCAGCCAGACCCTGCCCCTGCAGAGAACCAAGCTGAAACAGTAAGAACTATACAAAATATCAACAAAACCAGGAGCTGGTTCTTTGAGAAAATCAACAAGATAGACAAACCCTTAGCCAGACTAACCAAAGGTCACAGAGACAGTACTCAAATTAATAAAATCAGAACTGAAAAGGGAGACATAACAACAGAAACAGAAGAAATTAAAAAAAAATCATCAGATCCTACTACAAGGGCTTATACTCAACAAAATTGGAAAATCTGGATAAAATGGACAATTTTTTAGATAGATACCAGGTACCAAAGTTAAACGAGGAACAGATAAACCATCTAAACAGTCGCATAACCTCTAAAGAAATAGAAGCAGTCATTAAAAAACCTCCCCACCAAAAAAAGTCCAGGACCAGATGGTTTTAGTGCAGAATTCTATTAGACCTTCTAGGAAGACCTAATACCAATTCTCTTCAAACTATTTCACAGAATAGAAACAGAAGGAACAATACTCAATTCGTTCTATGAAGCTACAATTACACTCATACCTAAGCCTCACAAAGACCCAACAAAGAAGAACTACAGACCAATCTCTCTTATGAATATTGATGCAAAAATACTCAATAAAATTTTCACAAACCCAATTCAACAACACATCAAAGCAATCATCCATCATGATCAAGTAGGCTTTATCCCAGGAATGCAGGGATGGTTCAATATTCAGAAATCCATCAATGTAATCCACTACATAAATAAACTCAAAGAAAAAAAACCACATGATCATCTCACTAGATGCTGAGAAAGCATTTGACAAAATACAACATCCCTTCATGTTAAAAGTCTTGGAAAGATTAGGAATTCAAGGTCCATACCTAAACATAGTAAAAGCAATATACAGCAAACCAGTAGCCAACATCAAACTAAATGGAGAGAAACTTGAAGCAATCCCACTAAGATCAGGGACTAGACAAGGCTGCCCACTCTCTCCCTACCTATTCAATATAGTACTGGAAGTGCTAGCCAGAGCAATTAGACAACAAAAGTCAAAATGATACAAATAGGAAAGGAAGGAGTCAAATTTTCACTATTTGCAGATGATATGATAGTATACTTAAGTGACCCTAAAATTTCCACCAGAGAACTCCTAAACCTGATAAACAACTTCAGCAAATTGGCTGGATATAAAATCAACTCAAACAAATCAGTACCCTTCTTATACTCAAAAGATAAACAGGCTGAGAATGAAATTAGGGAAATGACACCCTTCACAATAGTTACAAATAATATAAAATATCTTGGAGTGAATCTAACTAAGCAAGTGAAAGATCTGTATGACAAGAACTTCAAGTCTCTGAAGAAAAAAATCGAAGAAGATCTCAGAAGATGGAAAGATCTCCCATGCTCCTGGATTGGCAGGATTAATATAGTAAAAATGGCCATCTTGCCAAAAGCAATCTATAGATTCAATGCAATCCCCATCAAAATTCCAAATCAATTCTTCATAGAGATAGAAAGAGCAATTTGCAACAACAACAAAATTTATTTGGAACAACAAAAAACCCAGGATAGCAAGAACTAATCTCAACAACAAAAGAACTTCTGAGGGAATCACTGTCCCTGTCCTCAAAATGTACTACAGGGCAATAGTAATAAAAACTGCATGGTATTGGTACAGAGACAGGCAGGAAGATGGAATAGAATTGAAGATCCAGAAATGAGCCCACATACCTATGGTCACTTGATCTTTGACAAAGGAGCTAAAACCAGCCAGTGGGAAAAGGACAGCATTTTCAGCAAATGGTGCTGGTTCAACTGGAGGTCAACATGTAGAAGGATGCAAATCAATCCATTCATTTCTTCTTGTACAAAGCTCAAATCCAAGTGGATTAAAGACCTTAATTTAAAACAGGATACACTGAAACTAATAGAAGAGAAGACGGGAAAGACCCTCAAATACCTAGGCACAGAGGAAAAGTTCCTGAACAGAACACCAATGACTTATGCTCTAAGATCAAGAATTGACAAATGGGACCTCATCAAATTACAAAGCTTCTGTAAGGCAAAGGACATTGTAAATAAGACAAAATAGCAACCAACAGATTGGGAAAAGATCTTATCCAATCCTACATCTGATAGAGGGCCAATATCCAAGATATACAAAGAACTCAAGAAATTATACTCCAGACAACCATATAACCCTATTTTAAAATGGGGTAGAGAGCTAAACAAAGAATTCTCAACAGAGGAAACTCGAATGGCTGAGAAGCACCTTAAGAAATGTTCAACATCCTTAGTCATCAGGGAAATGCAAATCAAAACAACCTTGAGATACCACTTCACACCAGTCAGAATGGCTAAGATCAAAAACTCAGGTGATAATAGATGCTGGCGAGGATGCAGAGAAAGAGGAACACTCCTCCATTGTTGGTGTGATTGCAAGCTGGTACAACCACTCTGGAAATCAGTTTGGCGGTTCCTCAGAAAACTGGACATAGCATTACCTGAGGATACAGCTATACCACTCCTGGGCATATACCCAGATGATGCTCCAACATATAATAAGGACATATTCTCCACTATGTTCGTAGCAGCCTTATTTATAATAGCCAGAAGCTGGAAAGAACCAAGATGTCCCTCAACAGAGGAATGGATACAAAAAATGTGGTACATCTACACAATGGAGTATTACTCAGCTATTAAAAATAATGAATTCAAGAAATTATTAGGTAAATGGATGGATCTAGAAATTATCATCTTGAGTGAGTTAACACAATCACAAAAGAACACACATGGTATTTACTCACTGTTAAGTGGATGTTAGTCCAAAAGCTTGGAATAGCGAAGACTCAACCTGCAGACCACATGAAGCTCATGAAGAATGAAGACAAAGAGGGGATGCCTCAGTTTTACTTAGAACGAGTAACAAAAATGCTCAAGGGAGCAAATTTGGAAACAAAACATGGGACAGAAACTGAAGGAGGAGCCATCAGGAGACCATTCCACCTGGGTATTCATCTCATGTACAGCCATCTAAGCTAAACACTGATGTGGATGGCTAGAAGTGCATGCTGTCAGGAACATGATATAGCTGTCTCCTTAGAGGTCTACCAAAGACTAACACACACAGAGGACAATGCTCACAGTTAACCACTGATATGATCAGGGTTTTCCCAATGGAGAACTTAGAGAGAGGACTGAAGGAGCAGAAAGGGTTTGTGACCCCAGGAGGAAAGCAACAATACCAAACAACCAGAGCTCCCCAGGGTCTAAACCGCCAGCCTGGGAGCACATAGGGAGGGACCCATGACTCCAGCAGTATATGTACGGGAGGATGGCCTTGTTGGACATAGGTGGGAGAGGAGTTTCTTGGTCCCATAAAATAATGAACACAGAGGTGGGGGGGGATATGAGGGTGGGGAGGGGTAGTGGGGGGATAGGTGTGGGCACTGCCTCATAGAAGCATGAGGAGGGGGGATGGGATAGGAGGTTTCTGGGTGGTGGGAGGAAGTGGGGTAAGGGGATAAAATCTGAAATGTAAATACTACAACCAATTTTTAAAAAGGGAAAAAAAGAAAAATTGTTAGAACCAGCATCTTTAAAAAAATGTCAGCCCTCTAGAAAAAAAAATTTTTTTCTTGGTACTAAAACATGTTCTGAGAAATGTATATCGCAGAATACACAGCCTTGGTGTATCTACTCATCAAGCATACTGAGCAGACCTGCCAAAACCTCTGATGTCCTGGAATTCCATCTGGATTCAGTGAAGACACAGCATTAGAGGCTTATCAACTTACTCTTCCCCACCTCCACCCCTCTTCTAATATCTCAACGCCCTTAATCAGCTTGAAGAAGGTAAAGAAGAGTCAGCTCCCCTATTCCCTGGGCTTGGGGACTATTGTGGTTAATAATGGTCTGTCTTTCTAGGGAAAAGTAATGGTTTTGTTGGAACAGGGGGGATTACCTAGGACTTATTGCATAGCCATAATCTATTGGTAGAAATCTGTATAATTACTATCAAGGTGAAGTCATAATTTCTTAAATGGTACAAAATTTACTTTGATTTCAAATTGACGGTTTTCATTGGTACGAGCTTCTTATTAATATAAACATGAGATGAATATTGACACTCTCATGGGCATTGTGCCTGTATAACACATTTAGGAATACAAGGCCTAGACCCAGTCCTTCTTTAACTTTTTTAACTGATTTGGGGTGGTTAACCTATGAGTTAAGGGACTATAGCAAACTCATGGCTTTGAGTTTATTGTTTGGATGTTTTCCATATTTTACTTAGAAATAGCTGAGAGGAGTTAACAGACAACAGTCCAGGTTACCTTACATGGATAGTTGGTTTTCAAAATGTCAGAAGTCCATAGAATTGATGTTACAAATATTTATATAATAATGTTCATTTTGATTAGAGACCTGTCTGCTCCTGACAGCTTCCTGTCCTGTATTCTAAGAAGAAATTGAGCATCCTTGGAGTTACTCCAGTTGTTCAGTGACAGCCGCTAGGCAAGAATTGCCTCTTTCCATCTACAGATAAATTACTGTCCAGAAAAGGACACACTTGCAGGAGAGCCGACTGATTATATCTGCCTAGACAGAGTAATCAGCCCTTAATAATTCTGCATCACTAAGGTCTGTCAGATGATTCTGGGCCAGAAGGCTGAAGATTTGATGCTCCAACATTCAGTAGTATAGGGGCTTTCCAGGTGTTCAGCAGTCTCTATAAATTGGCTAAGTTTTAGAAGCTATGCTTAGTGCTTCCCATAATTTCAGTTAACTCAGTCATTCTGGATTTCTGATGGGGTTGAAGACCTATAGTCTCATAGCCAATCCTGGCTATTTACTTTGAGAGAAAAGATCTGAGTAGATGGTTTTTAGCTGACATTCATTCTAAAGCCCAAAAAAAGCCAGGATCAAAAGTAAGTGTTTTAGTTAGGAGAGATGGCAGAGGTTCTGGTTAGTCAACAAAATGATGGACTGGGTATTAGGACTATCTTGTACCTCACTGGTACAATTAGGAATAAGTATGCTCTAATTGTATTTTGAGAGAAAAGTTTTACTTTAACAGGAAGAGTGATATGTAGGAGGAGCTAAGTGGGAAGGAGTACTGAGAGGAAGAGACGGAGTAAGGAGAGGAGAAGATGAAAGAGAGGAGAAGCTAGGTGATGAGACAGAGAAAGAGAGAGAAAGAGGGGGGGCATGGAGGCAGATGTTCACATGTGTCCACCAGTCAAGGATAGTTGATATATCTAGGTTGGGTATTGGGTTACACTTCTGATTGAGCATTATCAAACTTATAAAGCCTTTGATTAACATTTTTAAAAATTGTATAAAAGCAAAAAGGAAAAGGGGGCATGGGATAGGGGTTTTCTAGGGAGGAGAAATGGGGAAAGGTGATGATATCGTTAATGTAAATAAAATATAAAAAAAAAGATTTCAGGCCAGGCAGTGGTGGCGCATGCCTTTAATTTCAGCACTTGGGAGGCAGAGGCAGAGGGATTTCTGAGTTTGAGGCCAGCCTGGTCTACAGTAGAGTGAGTTCTAGGACAGCCAGGACTGCACAGAGAAACCTTGTCTCAAAAAACAAAACAAAAAATGATTTCAGCCTTAATTTTTAAGTTCTTTAGTTCTCCATAAAGTTTCTACAAAATTTCTCCCAAAATGTCTCTCTGCTTTCTTTAATCTTGTTCTCTCTTCCTGCTCTATTGTCATAATAATGCCCTTACTGTCAATGTCTTTTTTCCCAATATTACATCTTTTAGAATAGATGATCACATGGGAAATAAGTTCACCACAAGTTTACACATACATTCAAATCATATAATTGAATGTGAAGTTTACAACTGAGAATGTTTATATGCATATTCATTAAGAGTAATTATTTAGCTAAATATTCATCATCTGTCACCAGCACTACAGATTCATGGAGAGTTATGAATTTTTGTGAGTAAAGTATTAGTGAAGTTTTGTATAGATAAGCTTGGTCAATATTTAATCTTCTGTCCATGAACCTATAATAAACTTCTTATGACCTTTGGTTAATTGTTTTACAATCTCTTGGAATGTGCTCTAAGTTGTAGATGCCTGCTTACTATCTCAGAAGCAATTAACTTGTTGACCTGACCCTCGGGCCTAGTAATTCGTGGACACGAGAAGGACCACAACCTGAAAGAAGAATGGGTGAGACAGGGGACAGGACTCAAGGAAGCAAATGCTTGTCAAGAGTCGTGTATTAAAACAAAAAGCACATTTTTATAATACATTTTGCAAGGGGAGGGGGTAAGAGGGGCCAGGTGATGGGAAAGTACAGAATCTTCTTGGCCTGTGCCCTGAAACAATGGCGGTCTAACTGCTTTTCTCAAAAGATACGGTACACTGCTTTGAGTCTGTAAGTCTATCTGTAACTGTCAAGCCGGACCTTTCGGTTGCTAGGGGGATGAAGCTGCAGGGGACATAACTGTCAAGCAGGACCTTGTGGTTGCCAGGGGGATGAAGCTGCAGGGGACACTGTGCAGGTGGGGAGAAGTAGGGGGTGAGGGTAAGAGGCGAGGGTCCTGGCGTCTGACAACTTGTAATACTTGAAGACTGACAGCATTCTCAACACAGTTTTGACATCAGAAAGAACTTAATAGTATTCTCTTATAAAAGAGCTTAATAATTACTAACATAATTTTTAGAATTCTTATAGAATCATAATTAAGAATTAAGAAATAGCAGCCTGTGCCCTGAGCAGACCTTGGGTGCTGGCTCTGCACCCAGTCCCACAACACCCAGAGGAAGATTTACTCCCAGGTGCTCTAACAAGCCTAGAATCGCAGGATCTCAGGAGCTTGGTCCCACCAGGATTTCATAATCCCAGAGGCATCTTGACTCCTAGAGTTCTGACACACCCAGTGTCTCAGGATTACAGAATCACAGGATCACAAAGACAGCTGGATTCTGAGGAGTACTGACACAACCAGGATCATAGAAGGCACAGGCTTCAGTCAGAGACAGCAAAGGCAGGTAGCACCAGAGATAAGCAGATGGCAAGAGGCAAGCACAAGTACATAAGCAACAAAAACCCAAGGCTACTTGTCATCATCAGAGCCTAGGATGATTTTTCCCACCATAGCAAGTCCTGAATACCCCATCACAGAGGAAAAGCAAGATTCAGATTTAAAATCACTTCTCATGATGATGATAGAGGAGTTTGAGAAGCACATAAGTAAGTCCCATGGAGAAATACAGAAGAACACAACTATCAGGTAGAAGCCATTAAGGAGGAAACACAAAAATCCCATAATGAATTATAGTAAAACACAAGGAAACAGGTGAAGGGCTTGAACAAAACCATCCAGGATCTAAAAATGGAAATAGAAACAAGAAAGAAATCACAAAGGGAGACAACCCTGGAGATGGAAAACCTAGGAAAAAGATCAAGAGTCATAGATGCAAGCATCACCAACAGAATAAAAGAGATACAAGAGACAATCTCAGATATAGAAGATACCATAGAAAACATTGGAACAACAGTCAAAGAAAATGAAAAATTAAAAATGTTCCTACCCAAAACTTCTAGGAAATCTAGAACACAATGAAAAGACCAAACCTAAAATTAATAGGCATAGAAGAGAGCAAAGATTCCCAACTCAAAGGGCCAGGAAACATCTTCAACAAAATAATAAAAGAAAATTGCTTAACCTAAAGAAAAAGATGACCATAAATGTACAAGAAGCCTATAGAACCTCAAACAGATTGGACTAGATAAGAAATTCCTCCCATCACATAATAATCAAAACACCACATGCACAAAACAAAGAAAGAAAATTAAGAGCAGTAAGGAAAAAATGTCAAGTAACATATAAAGGCAGATCTACTAGAATTACACTAGAATTCTCAGCAGAGAGTATAAAAGCCAGGAGATGCTGGGAAGATTCCAAACAGAGCCTAAGCACAGGCAAATGCCAGCCTAGACTACTATACCCAGCAAAACTCTCAATTACCGTAGATGGTGAAACTAAGATATTCCCTGAAAATAATAAGTTTACAGAATATCTTTACACAAATCTGGCCCTACAAAGAATAATAGAGGAAAATCTCCAACACAAGGAGAGAAATTAGTCCCCAGAACAGGCAAAAAGGTAATCTTCTTCCAACAAACACACAAGAAGATAGCCACACAAACATAACTCCACCTCTAACAACAAAAATAACAGGAAGCAACAATCGCTTTTCCCTAATATCTCTTAACATCAGTGGACTCAATTTGTCAATGAAAAGACATAGAGGGCCGGGCAGTGGTAGCGAATATCTTTAAACCCAGCACTTGGGAGCCAGAGGAAGGCAGATTTCTGAGTTCGAGGCCCGGTCTACAGAGTGAGTTCCAGGACAGCCAGGGCTACACAGAGAAACCCTGTCTTGAAAAACAAAAAAGAAAAAAAGAAAAAAAAAGAAAGAAAAAGAAAACAGAAAAGACATAGAGTAACAGACTGGATACATGAACTGTTCCCAGCATTTTGCTGCATATAGGAAATACAATTTAGTGACAAAGACAGACACTACCTCAGAGTAAAATGCTGAAAAAAATTTTCTAAGCAAATGGTATCAAGAAGCAAGGTGGACTAGCCGTTCTAATATCAAATAAAAGTGACTTTCATCCAAAAGTTATCAAAAAAGATAAGGAAGGACACATCATACTTGTCAAAGGAAAAAATCTTCCAAGAACTCTCAATTCTGAACATCTATGCTCCAAATGCAAGGGTAACCACATTCATAAAAGAAACTTTGTTAAAGCTCAAAGCACACATTGAACCTCACATAATAATAGTGGGAGGCTTCAACACCCCACTCTTATCAATGGACAGAACATGGAAACAGAAACTAGACAGAGACAGTTTCACAGTGAAACTAACAGAAGTTATGGACCAAATGGATTTAACAGATATCTATAGAACATTTCATCCTAATACAAACAAAACAAAACAAAACAAAACAAAACAACAACAACAACAAAAAACAAAACAAAATCTCCTCAGCACCTCATGATAACTCCTCCAAAATTAGCCATATAATTGGTCCCAAAACAGGCCTCAACAGATACAAGAAGATGGAAATAATCCCATCCATCCTATAAGATCACCAAGGATTAAGACTGATCTTCAATAACAACAAAAACGACAGAAATTCCACATAAACATGAAAGCTGAACAAATTTCTACTCAATGATAAAATGGTCACATAAGAAATAAAGAAAAAAATTAAAGACTTTTTAGACTTTTATGAAAACGAATGCACAACATACTCAAACTTATGAGACACAATGAAAGCAGTGCTAACAGGAAAACTTACAGCTCTCAGTGCCTCCAAAAAGAACCTGGAGAGAGCATACATTAGCAGCTTGAAAGCACACCTGAAAGCTCTAGAACAAAAAGAAGCAAATATACCCAAGAGGAGTAAATGACAGGAAATAATCAAACTCCAGGCTAAAATCAACCAAGTAGAAACAAGAAGAATTATACAATGAGTCAACAAAACCAGGAGCTGGTTCTTTGAGAAAATCAACAAGATAAATAAACCCTTAGCCAGACTAATCAGAGGGCACAGAGATTATCCAAATTAAGAAGATCAGAAATGAAAAAGGAGACATAACAATAGAAACAAGGAAATTATCAGCTCCTACTACAAAAGCCTACATTCAAAAAAATTGGAAAATTTGGATGAAATGGGCAAATTTCTGAACAGATACTAGGTATCAAAGTTAAATCAGGATCAGAAAAACATCAAAACAACCCCTTAACCCCTAACCCCTACAAAAATAGCAGCCATCATTAAAAGTCTCTCAACAACAACAACAACAAAAAAGCTCAGAACCAAATGGGTTTGGCCCAGAATTCCACCAGACCTTCAAATAAGACCTAATACCAATATTCTTCAAAAATATTCCACAAAATAGAAACAGTGGGAACACTACCCCATTTGTTCTATGAAACCACAGTTAGGCTGTTACCTAAACTACACAAAGAACCAACAAAGAAAGAAAACTTCAGATCAATTTCCTTATGACTATCGATGCAAAAATACTCAATAAAATTCTGAAAAACCTAATCCAAGAACACATCAAAATAATCATCCATCATGGTCAAGTAGGCTTCATCTCAAGAATGCAGGGATAGTTCCATATGTAAAAATCCATCAATGTAATCCACTATGTAAACAAACTCAAAGGAAAAAAAAACAAATGATCATCTCTTTAGATGCTGAGAATGCATCTAACAAAATTCAACATCCCTTCATGTTAAACGTCTTGGGAAGATTAGGAATTCAAGGCCCATACCTAAACATAGTAAATGTAATATATATCAAAATAGTAGTCAACATCAAACTAAATGGAGAGAAACTTGAAGCAATCCCACTAAAATCAGGCACTAGACAAGGCTGCCCACTCTCTTCCTAGCTATTCAATATAGTACATGACATCCTAGCTAGAGCAATTAGGCAACAAAAGGAGGTCAAAGGGATACAGATAGGAAAGGAAGAATTCAAAATTTCACTATTTGCAGATGATATGATAGTATACTTAAGTGCCCCTAAAACTTCCACCAGAGAACTCCTAAACTTGATAAACAACTTTAGCAACGTGGCTGGATATAAAATCAACTCAAACAAATTAGTAGCCTTCCTCTACTCAAAGGATAAACATGCTGAGAAAGAAATTAAGGAAATGACACCCTTCATCATAGTCATAAATAATATAAAATACCCTGGTTGGACTCCAACCAAGAGAGTAAAAGATCTGTTTGACAAGAACTTCAAGTCTCTGACGACAGAATTAGAAGAAGATCTCTGTAGATGGAAAGATCTCTGATAATCATGGATTGGCATAATTAATATAGTAAAAATGGCCATCTTGTAAAAGCAATCTACAGATTCAATGCAAAATTGAAATCAAAATTCCAACTCAGTTTTTCATATAGTTAGAAAGAGCAATTTTCAAATTCATTTTGAACAACAAATAATCCAGGGTAGCTAAAATTATTCTCAACAATAAAAGGACTTCTGGGGGAATCACCATTTCTGACCTCAAGCTGTATTACAGAGCAATAGTGATAAAAACTGCATGGTATTGGTACAGTAACAGGCAGGAAAATCAATGGAATAGAATTGAAGATCCAGAAATGAACCTACACACCTATGATCACTTGCTCTTTGACAAAGGAACTAAAACAATACAGTGGGGAAAAGATGGCGTTTTCAACAAATGGTGTTGGTTCAACTGGAGGTCAGCATGTAGAAGAATGCAAATTGATCCATTCTTATCTCCTTGTTCAAGCAGATCAAGGACCTTGGAATAAAAACAGATACACTGAAACTGATAGAAGGGAAAGTGGGGAAGAGCCTCAAACACATGGGCACAGGGGAAATTTTCCTGAAGAGAACACCAATGGCTTATGCTCTAAGATCAACAATAGAAAAATAGAACCTCATAAAAATGCAAAGCTTCTATAAGGCAAAGGACACTATCAATAAGACAAAATGGCAACCTACAGATTGGAAAAAAGATCTTTACCAATCCTAATCTGACAGAGGGCTAATGTTCAATATATTCAGAGAACTTAAGAAGTTAGACTTCAAAAAACCAAATAATCCTATTTTAAAAATGGGGTAGAGAGCTAAACAGAGAATTCTCAACTGAGGAATATCAAATGGCCAAAATCACCTAAAGAAATGTTCAATGTCCGTAGTCATCAGGGAAATGCAAATGTAACCAGCCCTGAGATTCTACCTCACAGCAGTCAGAATGGCTAAGATCCAAAACCCAGATGACAGCGGATCCTGGTGAGGATATGGAGAAAGAGGAACACTCCTCCATTGTTGTGAGATTGCAAACTGGGACAACCATTCTTAAAATCAGTCTGGCAGTTCCTCAAAAAATTGGACACAGTATTACCTGAGGACCCAGCTATGCCACTCCTGGGCATATACCCCAACGATACTCCAACATATAACAAAGACTCATGCTCCACTATGTTCATAGAAGCCTTATTTATAATAGCCAGAAGCTGGAAAGAACCCAGGTGTCTTCCAACAGAGGAATGGATACAGAAAATGTGGTACATATACACAATGGAGTATTACTCAGCTATTAAAAACAATAAATTCGTGAAATTCTTAGGCAAGTGAATGGAACCAGAAAATATCATCCTGAGTGAAGTAACTCAGTCACAGAAGAACAAACATCATATTCACTTACTAATAGTGGATAACAGCCTAAAAGCTTGGAATACCCATAATTCAATTCACAGACCACATGAAGTTCAAGAAGAAGGAAGACCAAAGTGTGGGGTCTTCGGTCTTTCTTAGAAATGGGAACAAAATACTCATGGGAGCAAATATAGAGACAAAGTGTGGTGGAGATACTGAGGAAAAGGCCGTTCAGAGACTGCCCTACCAGTGGATCCATCCCATATACAGTCACCAAACCCAGACTATATTATGAATGCCAAGAAGTACATACTGACCAGAGCCTGATAAAAAGAAAACCTGGAAGTGCAGAAATGTGTAAACAAAATAATTTATGGAGGCAAGTTAAGAGTAGAAAATGTATTGGTAAGTTCATTTTGCTTTACACTGTCAGAAAGTCACAAATGAAGTTGACATGACATTCTCTTGGGAATACATGGATGAGGGGAAGCACAGGACATCAATGATAAATTGGTTCAGGAATGCACTGCTTGAGTTCTTTGTATATATTGGATATTAGCCCTCTATTGGATGTAGGATTGGTAAAGATCTTTTCCCAATCTGTTGGTTGCCCTTTTGTCCTATTGACAGTGTCCTTTGCCTTACAGAAGCTTTGCAATTTTATAAGGTCCCATTTGTCAATTTTTGATCTTAGAGCATAAGTCATTAAACTCCAGACAACCAAATAACCCTATTTAAAATGGAGTACAGAGTTAAACAAAGGATTCTCAACTGAGGAAACTTGAATGACCAAAAAAACACCTAAAGAAATGTTCAATATACTTAGTCACCAGGAAAATAGAAATCAAAACCACCAGCCTGGGAGCACATAGGAAGGTACCTATGGCTCCAGCTGTATATGTAGGGGAGGATGGCATTGTAGGGCATAGGTGGGAGAGGAAACCCTTGGCTCCATGAAGGCTGGAGGCTGAGTGTGGGGAAATCATGGGTGGGGCGGTGGGAGGGGAGGTGGGGACATATCCTCATAGAAGCAAGAGGAGGAGGACGGTATAGGGGGTTCCTGTGTGGGGATGAATGAGGAAAGGGAATTACATCTGAAATGTAAATAAAATATCCAATAAAAAAGAAGAAAAAAGTTTAACAAGAGGGAAAGTTCAAGTGAAGGTGTTTCAATTACACTTAGAATGGGAAAGAAAATAATCACAGGAGGCAGAGGGAGTGAGGAATTTCAGTAGGAGTGTATGAACGGGAAGGAAAAAGGGGAACAGGATCAGGTATAGCAGGAACAGAAGAGAAGCCCAGAGTTCTAAGAGAATTAAAGAAAATATGCAGCATCTGGGGGTTTGATGTGGAAGATAACCTCTAAAAAGTCCCAGAGACCTGCAATATGAGAGACTCCCAGGACTCAGTGGGGTTACTTTAGTGCGCATATTTGTTTAAGAATTTTACCTGAACTTCTCCCCCATCTGCTCACTTACCCATAGTACTTTGTGTGTGTGTGTGTGTGTGTGTGTGTGTGTGTGTGTGTGTGTTTAACTCAAAATCATTTTATGGAGTGTAAATATTCTTGGAGATATAGCCTTCCATAATAAAATAGATAAAGAGACCTTGGAGGCATTAGCCACTGCCTAGGCACAGCTTGAAGGGTTCCAAGAATGCCTATCAGAGAGCGATTTTACAAGAAGGGGCACTCTCAACTCTAAATCAGAGAACTGTAGACCTAGTACATCTTTTACAGCTCAGATAAAAGAAATTGGAGATTCTGATGATGAATCAGATCCAGAGGAAGGAGCTAATTTAAAAGAAAGGGCTTCCAAATACCATGAGGATTGGCCCCCCTATGCACCTTCCGCTCCACCTGTGGTCCTTGATGCAGCAGAAGCTGCCCAGATGGGCATGAAGGTATATAAGTTAGAGATAGAAATTAAGCTGCAGAAATTGACTAACGGGCTACAGGAGTTAAAGTGTCTGTCAGGTGTGAAAAAGAGTGATGATTCTGAGATGCGTCAATCACCATTAAAAAGAGCTGTATATCAGGCCTGCAGGGATGGGCAGGATACATCTGACATGTTAGCTTTTCCTGTGGTTGATGTAATTGACCAGCAGAACAGAAGAACTAGACAATAACAGGCACTGGAGTTTAAAGTGATAAAAAGAATTGAAAATTGCAGTGTCACAATACGGGCCTACGGCTTCCTTTACACAAGCTTTATTGGATACTGTGGTAGAATCAAATTTAACACTCTAAGATTGGAAAACTTTATGTAAGACTATTTTGTCAGGAGGAGATTACTTGCTTTGGAGCTCAGAATGACATTGAAGACCCCCATACTCAGGAGACCCTTCCTCAAGCCTCCGGATCGCGACCACCCAAAAATCACAAGAAACCATACCTGGATGCAATCAGCAGAGGTTTATTAGGGGAGGAGCCAGCGGTCAAAAACGACAAGCTCTTTAGCTCCAAGAGCAGGGTTTTTGGCCCTGAATGATGGGTACCGGGGTCTTTTAAAGAGCAAAACCACAAACCAGGGGAGTGGGGAGGGGGTAAGAGGTTGCCAAGGATACATAACATGAGAATAGTGATACATTCCAAAGAAACCCACCCTAAAAGGTTAATAGCCATGGAAATTACCCAGTACAATCATTTTCTCAAAAATGTGGTTTCACCAAGTCACTGCCCTACCTTGTCATTTATCAACTATTTATTCTCACTAGCTCCAGCTGTAAAGCCACAGTCCTGTCATTGTGTTTTTACCACCTGAATGACTTTCACTCCTTGCAGCCAGTTCCTGGAACTGGCCTGGCTTGTTTCAGAGAAAATTTTCCATGTCCCTAAAAGAACTTGAAAGGCATCTATATATGTATATATTCTATAAAAATGATTTTTATAATTTTTCATTCTTCAGCATGATACTAGTAAGAAAACCGCCATGATGAATGCTCAGGCAGGTAATGCAGATTGGGATCTTAACATGCTTCTAGGAGAAGGTCAATATGAAGGTAATGCTAATCAGGTTGAGCTGCCCACAGGCGTGTATGCACAAATTGCAATGGCTGTCCTCTGTGGTTGGAATCAATTACCTACTAGAGGGCATCTTAGTGGGAATTTATCCAATATTAAACAGGGTCCTGATAAATTATTTCAGGAATTCATAAACAGGCTGCTAGAATTTTTGGAGATCCTCAGTCAGGAATTCCTTTTGTTACACAATTGGATTATGAAAATGCTAACGCAGCTTGCCACCCAGCTATCAGGCCTTACAAATCAAAGACAGATTTACATGGATACATCCCCATCCATCCTTGTGCTAAAATTGGGCCCTCATACAATCAGGGTCTGGCCATGGCTGCTGCTTTTCAAGGGACCACTATACAAGCAATGCTTGCACAGAACCATAAAGATAAAAGATGTTTTAAATGTGGAGATTCACACCATTTTAAAAATGACTGTCCCCAAAAAAAGGGGCATGAACAAGCTATCAGGTCATGTGTCAGAAACTTGTCTGAGGTACAAGAAGGGTAATCATTGGGTTAAGGAGTGCACATCTAAAACATAATCAGGGCTGTCCCTTGTCGGGAAATGAGTTTCAGGGCCAGCCCTAGGCCCCCAAGAATCTATAGCCAACAGCTTATGGGGGCATGAAGCTGTTGCCAAGCCAGGGAAAACTACTTCAAAACTTATTAGAACAACCCCAGGAAGTGCAGGACTGGACCTCAGTTCCACTACTTATGTGATACTGACACCAGAAATGGGAGTTCAGATGCTGCCCATAGGAGTTTTTGGGCCCTTGCCTCCAGGAACATGGGGATTACTTTTGGGCCAAAGCAACAATATTGTAAAAGGATTGCAAATTTATCCAGGTGTTATAGATAATGATTATGAGGGACAAATTAAAATCATGGCCACTTCCCCCAGGGCGTTATAATTGTGCCTGCTGACAAAAGAATTGCTCAACTTGTTTTGGTTCCATTGCATTTGCTTCCTTCCAAATTTGTTAAGAATGAGAGAGGACAGTATGGCTTTGGTTCTTCTGATGTGTATTGGGTTCAATCTATTACTAGCAAGAGACCTAATCTTAAGTTAATAATTGAAGGAAAAAGATTTGAAGGACCAATGGACACAGGAGCTGACGTAACAATTATTAGAGGACAAGAATGGCCTTCAGCCTGGCCTTTGTCTGATACTCTCACTCACCTTCAAGGAATTGGTTATGCCAATAACCCGAAACAGAGTTCTAAACTTCTAAATTAGAGAGATGAAGAAGGTAATTCAGGACAAATTCAGCCCTATGTGATGCCGAATTTGCCTGTCACCCTCTGGGGAAGGGATCTTTTGTCACAGATGTGTCTTATGATATGCAGCCCTAATGAAGTAGTAACAAATGCTAAGACAAAGATTTTTGCCTGGCTGAGGACTAGGGAAAGAAGGGCAAGGTACTAAAACTTTTGAAACACCTAAGTCTCATTCTGACACTAGAGATTTGGGATATTTTCCATAATGGCCACTGTCTTGCCTGCATCCCACACTAATAAAATTCAATGGCTTAATAATGTTCCAGTGTGGGTTGATCAGTGGTCGTTGTCTAAAGAAAAAATAGAAACTGCTTCATTGCTTGTGCAGGAGCAATTAGAGGCAGGACATATGGTATCATCTCAGTCTTACCAAAAACAATCTACAGATACAATGCAATCCATATCAAGACACCAACTCAATTCTTCACAGAGATGAAAAGAGCAATTCTCAACTTTATATGGAATAACAAAATACTCAGAATAGCAAAAACAATTCTCAACAATAGAAGAACTTCTGTGGGAATCATCATATTTGACCTCAAACTCTACTTCAGAGGAATGGTGATAAAAACCACATGTTATTGGTACAGGGACTGATGGGTTTAATCAATGGAATAGAATTGAAGACTCATAAATAAAACCACACACTTGATCTTTGACAAAGAATCCAAAACATACAGTGGAAAAAAGAAAACATCTTCAACAAATGGTGCTGGTCTAACTGGCAGTCAGCATACAGAAGAATGCAAATTAATCCAATTTTTTTATCTCTTCATATGAAACTTAAGTCCAAGTGGATCAAGGACAACATAAAACTGGATATAATGAATGTAATAGAAGAGAAAGTGGGAAAGAGCCTTGAATGCATTGACACAGGGGAAAATTCCTGAACAAATGGTTCAGGCTCAACAATTGACAAATGGGACCTTATGAAATGAAAAGCTTCTTTAAGGCAAATGACACAGCCAACCATTGGATTTTTGCCAGGGACCCCTATAGAAGAGTTATGGGAAGGACTGAAGGAGCTGAATTACATCCCCAGAGGAAGAACAACAATATCAACTACCTGGAACCCTCAGAGCTCTGCAGGTCTAAGCCACTGACCAAAGAGCATACATGGGCTGGTTTGTGGCCCCTGCTACATATATGGCAGAGATTGCCTTGTCTGGTTCTGTGGAGACTTGATACCCCAGAGAAGGGGGATATTAGAATGGTGAGGTGGGAGTGGGTGGGTGGGTGAATGAGCACCCTCTTAGAGGCAAAGGGGGAGATGGGGTGGGGGGATCATGCATGGGGACCTGAAAAGTGGGATAATATTTGAAATGTTAATAAATAAAATAATTAATAAAAAGAGTATATCACATTTTGAAAAATAAATTTATAAAAAATGTATTTGGATGAGAGGGATGAACACAATAGAGAAGAGTAGCAACTAATTATCTGACCAAAATATCCAAGTAATCATTTCCCCACAGTGACACTAATTTCAACAACATGTTGACACATCAACAAACTTTAGAGTACCAAGATCTTGTGTAAGTAGTGTGTCTAGTTTAAGACAATAAATAATTGCACACTGAATAAAGCAGAAAGAAAGTAGGTGCTCAGAATGCCTTCTTCCAAAGTGTAGACTACAGGCAAAGTCTGTGCTCACAATAGTCCCATTCCTACTCCACTGAGCACAGTGCAGACGTCATAACACCTCAGACCCAGTCCTTAGACCAGGACCCATGTACTGATCTTCTGGAACTCTTTAACGAGAAGCCCAGTGTATTGTATCCACCACGAATCTCATAAGCTCCACAGACAGTGAGGAAGACTTTCCTCAACAAACAGTAGAACATGAAGATGTCACAGGAAGATGCTTTAGAGCTCATTGCCAAGCTCAACACTGTGAGACGTTGTTGGGGGCTGACTTTTAGCAGAAAGCGGCTATCAGCTTTGCAGCCATCTTGAGCCATATACCCTGACATGAGACTTGGATTACAATAGCCTACAACAGCTGAGCACACTCTGATAATCTTGGTTTAGATACCTTGACTTTTCATGATCAGTAAGGTGCGTGAGATTAAAGGTGTGTGAGATTAAAGGTGTGTGACTTAAGAGTATGACTTAGAAGTATAGAGATCAGAGTTAGAGACAAGACCTAAGGGCATGATTAAAGGTGTAACTTAGAGGCGTGGCTTAGAAGTGAGACATATAAAAGGCAGAGACAGAACAGATCAGAATCAGACTATAGAGACGAATCAGACACATCAGACATTAGGTAGAGTCTGCCCTCACCGTCGCTCTTGCTGAACCCCGACCCGCAGACCGGAGCGGCAGCTTGGGCCGGGATACAGTGGCCGCCCAAACATGGGTTGGCCTGGGCCTCAACATTTTGCCTGGGCTGCAACATTTATTTTGGCCACCCCAATATGGGGCTAGTGTGGACCCCAACATTGTTTTGGCGCCTGAACAGGGACTTGAGCTTGGGCCTCAACAAGACTTAACCAGGAAGAAGAAAATAGCATACATTCCCAAGTACAGGTCTGTTTCACAAAGTCATGATTGTTTTGGTCTGCACCATTTTCAGACATTGTATCTGAAATATATCCATGAGACTTGCAGGCACATTATGCTAGGATGATCAACTCTGTGATTTCTGATATGGCAATAGTGTTTCTATTTCATTTTTTTTCTACATCCTTAAACAGGACAGATAGTAGAAAGACTGCCCCAACCAGTGACTGAAGCAGAAAGTCATTACAGTATACTGGCTTGAGTCTGTGTTGGCCTAATGAAAACTCACAGTTGAAGATGGCACAGCAACTTTTTTCAGTACTCATTTGTATTCATATCATCTTCAGCAAAAAATATAACACAATGCAACAAAACAAAACCAAAAACCAAAATGGAAAAGAAGCCCATTTATTACAACTACAAGACTTGCTTGGCATTACTTAATTTGATAAGTAATAGTTTAATTCAGACTCTCCTTGCATTTCATGAGATATATTTTTCCAAACCATGCATGTCCCAGAAGTGGAGCCTAAAAATAAGAGTTTACCTAGGTATATTCTGTTTTGTTCAAATTCAGACATCCTCAGTTCCTACTGCAGAGTATACTAACACCATACAAGAAATGGAAGGAGGAAATTATTTTCTTGGCCCCAGTACTCATGTGCACAAGGGTTATGAAGATTCTTAGAAAATGATGTGTTGGAGGAGAGAGTTTAGAGGGAGATGATGAGAAAAAAGTGGTTGTAGCAGGTGTGTTACCCAACCTCCCAACCTTCCAGCCCCAGGATCTCAGGAGGGCTATGTGCAGTGAATGCAAAGGTGAGGGGAAGAGAGCATCTACGGTGCTTTTTCACAATCAGTAAGGAAGGTGCTTTTCCTTCTTCACTCCCACACCCAGACATTTCCTAATGGCTAACTGTGAGTGTGCATGCATGTAAATATGTGTGTGTAAAACTCCAAGCGTGAGACAGTACAGCTCTTTTAGGTTATTTTTATGAAATAACACAACAGAGAATTGTATGCAGTAAATTTAATAAAATAGAAAGAAATACACGTGAGGTTTCAACAATTGTCTTGCACTTTATAGGTAGAAATAAAGAATGAAGAGAGAAAAGTTATAATTTGCAGTATCAATATGAGTGACCATTGCCAGTTTCCTGGAGTTCTGTGAGCCAGATTTCTTGTGGAGGTTTATGACGACTCTTGACAGCTGTTGCTGTCATATATTGCCTCCTGGAAAACCAAAAGAAGGAGATGTCTTAAATTTAGAGTTGTGCCTTAAAAGTCACAGGTTTAAAATTAATTTTTCTTACTATTATTTTTATTTTTCTCTTAGTAGTTTTTAGACTGTATAATAATTAGTATGTGTATTTGTATGGATGCCCCAGTGTGGGGGAATTTGAGGGTGGGGAGGGGGAAGTGGTTAGATGGGTGGGGCACACTTCATAGAAGAAGCAGGAGGGGGATGGGATAAGGGGTTTCTGGAGTGGGGAATGGGGAAAGGGGATAACATCTGAAATGGAAATAAATAAAATGTCCAATAAAAAATTAATAAAATAAGAAAAAAATGTCACAGGCTAAAAATCAATTTTTATTGCTAGTATTTTTGTTCCTTTTTCTCTTATTAGTTTTTAGAATGTATAATAATTAGTATGTGTATTTGTGTGTGGTGTGCATGTATACCCACACATGTGTGGAAATCAGGGGACAACTGTTGGAAGCTAGTTATTTCCTTCTGCATTTACATAAGTGATATTACAGTGTTGGGCCTAACACAAGGTCTAATCTCCATTTCACCTCCACCCTTCAGTCATGTACACAGGTGGAGGGCGTGAACAGGCCCTAAAGAGATTTACATACCTGAAGGCCAGAGGTGGAGCCAATTAAACATTCCTCCCCAGCCCCTCCCCCCTTCTCCCCTCCCCTTTTAACTCAGGTCGATCCTGGGTTTGAGGGGTATGCATCCAGATCCATCCACGATCCGCCATGTGAATAAACCAGTTTTGGAAACCCAAGGGCTTCCTCGTGTGTTGGGGCTGCGCCGCTATGAGGAACCGTGAGGAGCCAGGGAGAGACTTTTAGTTAATGAACAGCCGGGCCCAACTTCCAGCTGGAGAAACCCAGAGCGTTTCCAGCCGACTACCCACAGTATGGCAGGAGGAACCTCGGGATCCCCAAGCCTTTTTTTCCCCCACATTACAGTTTACAAAAGAAAACAAATTAGAAGTTACCATCATCACGTTAACATTTTCCAGAGTCGCATTATCCTGGGCTAGAAAACATTGTTTGAATTCCGTGGCAGCATTTCTAGTAAGAGGTGTGTATATATATGGACTAAGCAATTGTAGATATTCGTCCTCAGACACAGACGAGTCAATTGTCTTGTTGATAATTTCATCTAGAATAATGCAGCCAGAACCTGGAAAGACATGGCATTTGTAGTAGATGGAGGTTTGAACTCATTAGCACTTGCCTATCATGACAATCATGCCCTTGAGTACAAGTGGAAGCACAGATTGGCAATGATGATGGAGCATTGCCAAATCTGGGACAGAAGATACAGGCTATAAAATTCTACTTTGAAACAACAAAGTCTGCCCCTAACATCCTACCACAACTAAGCCACATCTCACACAACCTTAACTAACAAGGAAACTGAAGCGATGGCAGGCTGTTTTGCTGGGCACGGTAAACATTCTTCATTACTATCTCGAGTACATCATGGAATATGTTCAAACATCCTATAAATATTTCATCTAAAATATTATCCACATTGCTCTGTTAACTCTAGCATCTGCATCACAAAGCAACATAAACAGAAGCCCTAGTACTTGAAGTGACCTCAGGCAGCCAGGCTAGGAGTGGGGCAGGAAGGAGCTCATTACTTTGATTCACTTGAACTAGTTCTATTAATGAGTCTTAATCTTATTTAAAATTTACTGAGCCCTTCACATTTTTTCAGCCCGTACCAAGTAAAAGTAGGCAATAAAAACAATGTACACTCTACAAACCACACTGCATGAGGGCCATTTATAACAATCACATTTTTTTTGAGACAAAGTTTCTCTGTGTAGCTTTGGCTGTTCTGGAACTCACTCTGCAGACCAGGCTGGCCTTGAACTCAGAGGTCTGCCTGCATCTACTCCTGAGTGCTGGGATTAAAGATGTGTACCACCATTGCCCAGATGACCATATTTATTTTTAAATTTGTGTTTTTAAATTAAAGTATAATTACATCATTTCTTCCCTTCCCTTTCCTCTCTCCAACCCCTCCATGTCCCATAATCTATCTATCTGTCTATCTATCTATCTATCCATCTATCTATCCATTTAGTGTTACTTGTATGTATATGATTTCATGGCTGATCATCCTCCTCACAACTTCATGTCTCATTTTTCTTTGTTTTAAAAAATAATATGCTGAGTATAATTATTGTTGCTCATTTTTCACTGATATAAAGCCATCCACGTGACCATGGGAAACCTACCATGAGCCACAACCCTGAAGAAAATTGACTCTTCCTCCCTCAGCAGCCAATCACTTGCCAAATCTTCACCATTAGGGGTAGGGCCTAATCAACTTGATCTTGTGAAAGTACTGGGAAAACAAACACTTCCTCTCTCAGTTCATCAGTACAACAGCCCACCACATGTCTAGAAGACAGTATTTTGCAGCAGTTCTCCCCAACCTCTGGCTCTTACAATCTTTCATCCCCCATTTCCACGGTGTTTCCTGAGTCTTGGAGAGGAGTATATGAGATAGATATCTCAGTTAGGGCTGAGCACTCAACAGTCACTTATTCTCTGTACTTTGATCAGGTTTTGGTGGGAGTGCGTTCATTATTCATTACTGGAAGAAACCCCCAGAAACAATGCAAGCTGCCCTCCCTACCAGCATGAATGCAAAGAACATGTAGATAAAGGAACACTAAAAGAATTCAGAACAATCTCTCATATATCTGTCACATAATGTCCAAGCTTTTTACCCTGGCATTAGATGCTACAGTGGGGAAGCAGCACTACTGGGAATTTCCCATTTCATTCCATGGTTAGAAAGACTCATGAATACATCCTCCAGGAAACCCATATGGGTCCACTGTTATGGGAGTACATTTATACCATCACCCCTTACTGCTGAAATATCTCATAATCAAACCTGAGCCTTGCCATGGATTTTAAAAGAGAAGTTTTCATAACGGGGCATTTTATGTGGTATTGACATGTGACATGCAGCTCCAACACAGGAATCAAACCCACAATTGAGATACCCTTTTTATTATCTGCACTAATGTTGATCCATGGAGTTACTATGTCAGACACTTTACACTAGTGCTCAGGTACAATGACTTCTTCCTGGAAGACACAGTAAGAATGTGTGGTCTGAAAGCACTCTTCCCTCTGCAGAACTTACCACTGGCATAGCAGCAAATGGGGATGGTGACCAACATGAACAGAACCACCAGCTTCATGTTGAGGCAGTCCCTGTGGTTTGGTTTGTTGTCCAAGACAGAAATCAGGAAACTCTGGAGTTGAGACCTGTATTCTTCTATTTATTGCTCAGGCAACCACCTTGGTCTCATCCAATAAATAAGAATGCATGTCACATGTTTAATATGGCACTGCACCAGGAAACATAAAAGAATAAAGAGCCAAAGAACACTGATTTCATTGAAGAAAGCAAGGGAACAGTTTTTTTTTTTTTTTTTTGAGACTCTGGAGGCCACTGTATTGACAATTGGCAACAGCAAAGTGTTGACAAGTGCTTCTAATGTCCAATGCAGATTAAAGCACTGTGGGTTGATTTAATCATCTGCTGTTCTGATTATTAAGGTGTTATCCTTTCCCTCTTCCCTTCCTCCCTTCTGCTCATCCTTTTCTCTCCTTATTTGCCTTGATAATATCATCTTTCATTTTCTTCCTCCTTCACTTTCTTTCCTGTCTACCTTTTCTCCCTTACAAACCTCAAGCTTCTTTATTCCTTGTCTGTCATTTTCTGTTAATTTCAGTGGTTTGAACGAGTTCATTATGGCATACTCACTCTGAAGGCAAACTTTCCTTTTGTTAACCTTTGTAAATCCCTTCGAGTTTGGGAAGGGGCTTACCAATTTTAACTCATTATTGAAAAGATCTGAAATCTAAAATCTCCTCAGGTCCTGTCCTTGGAAGGAATTACAATGCTTTTCTCTATAAGATTTATTTTAGACATTGGTAAAATGGGGGTTTGAATGACACTATGATGAGCTTTTATCAGGATAACAGATATTGTATGTAAAAAAAATCTGTCACATTTCATACTATAAGACAACCATTAATAAATGGGAGTTTCTGTGGCTGAAGAGATGGCTGAGCCATTAAGAGTACTTAGTGCTCTTGCAAAGGAACTGAGTTCAGTTCACTGCACCCATATAGTATCTCTCAATAACTCACTATATAGACCAGTGACATAATAATCAAAGCATCAAACATATGGCACAAAAAAGAATATTAAAAGATGCAAGGGAAAAAGATCAAGTAACATATTAAGGTAGACCTATTATAGTGTGATCATTATACCAAAGACAATAAAATAGGCCCACAACAAGCAACGGGTTTGAATTAACAATTAAAAATCTGCCTATAAAGAAAAATCTAGGGTCAGACATATTCACTGCTGAACTTAACCAAAGTTCTTAGGAAGATCTAGTAGTAATACTACTCAAACCTCAAGAGTCTTGCCAAGTGGTGTGACCTATGAACTACAATACCAATCAATCAGTCAGGCAACATGGGCCCACTGATGTATGACTACTGATGGCATGACTATTGTGATGGTAACTAATCACTCTTTGGGTTGGATTTCAGGTTTGTTCCACAGAAGAAACTGATGTCTAGCACTGTAAACACAATAGATCTCCTCCAATGGCTGAGGAGATCTTTTCCCCTAGGGAGGAACAGACTGTTGTTGCTTAGCTGCATTTACATAGTGCCAAACTGCCCTCTAAATATTTCTGCTTATGTATACAGACAAATGCTACGCTTATCTTTAATCACAGAAGCTTCTCTGCACAGAACTGTTGTGAATACAGAGGCTCATGACCTTTCAAGTGCTGAGAATAAGTGTTGTTTGAGTGCTTAGCCCTAAGAAGACATTTGTATGAACTCCTTTAAGACTCAGGGAAGAGTTAGACCAGAATTCAGGGAACATATAAGAGCTAGACGATAGGGAGGAATGTTATGAAATGCTGTTATGAACACAACACAGCTGCACAAATCACAATCTCACAGCAGCTGCAGTTACTTTAAGTAGGCCTGTACAAAACTAGACCTAGCATCAGTCAGGCAAGACTCACTGTGCCATACCCAGCCCTGATGAACTATTTTCTACTGGAAGATTCTGGAGAAAGGCAGTCATTGTCTTCAGTTGAGTATTGTACTTTGGGTACACAGTTTGAGTGTGAAGTTCAAATAAGAATTGTTCCATAGGCTCATATATTTGAATGTTTGGTTTTCAATTGGTGGGCAGTTTAGAAAGGATTAGTGGATGTGGCCTTTTTGGAAGAAGTATGTCACTAGGGAAAGTTCTGAGGTTTTAAAAGCTCAGTTTTGCTTTCTCTCTACCTCCAATTTGAAGATACAATATATGGGCTCAGTTACTGCTCTAGTGCCATGCTTGCCTGCCTGTTGCCATGCTCCCTGCCATGATAGAGATGGACTAAACCTCCAAAACAATAAACAAGTGCCAAATTAAATGCTTTCTTTGAAACATACCATATACTATAACAAAATACTTGTCTGGGGTTATTATTATGAAAATAAAATTTTAATTGTCTTATAGTTTAGGTGGTTAAGTGTCCAAAACTGAGAGGTCAAACTCATTTCTCTCATGATGAAGATTACATAAGATGGCATGTGTGAGTAGCTCATGAGATATGAATAACTCAAATTTCAAAACAGAGGGACTGAATTTCAAGCTGAGGGTTACATAATTGCCTTCAAGGGCAACATACAGTAACCTCTGAACCTTTTACTGGATTTCACCTCTTAAGGCTCCATAAAGATCACACACTATCACTGCTCTTGGAATAAGCTTTAGCTACAGAACTTTGGGTGTAGCATTCCACTGTAGTCTTCAAGGTACCATGTCTATTTCACAATGTTAGCTGTGTTCACTACCTCTGTAATAGTTTTTAAGTTCAAATCTGAAAAGCCCTCTAAGAGTTAAGAGGAACTCAAATGTGAGGCCCTGTAAAGCAAAACAAGCTAAAGAACAACTTTCACCTTCTATGTTGTGATTGTGGGATCAGCGTAGGTGGTATCTTATTTCATTCCCCAAATTTCCTGATGTCCTTTAGCCCTTTGGAGTGAATACCACATGTTGACATTTCACATTTTATCTTTATGTTGCCTTCTCCATCATTAAAATGAGATGTGCTTGGCTGGGTACTGGTGGTTCACGCCTTTAATCCCAGCACTGAGGAGGTAGAGGCAGGTGGATCTCTGAGTTTGAAGGTCCATTTTGGTCTATAGAGTAAGTTCCAGGATAATCAGGGCTACACAGTGATATCCTGTCTCAAAACAAAGCAAAGCAAAGTAAAGCAAAGCAAAACAAAACAAAGTGGCACAAGGGAGAATATTCATAGGAATACATACAGCAATAAACCTGGATTCATGCCAGAGAAGACGCCCTTAGTTACATGCTCATTAAACACAGATGCATGATGGACAGATGGATACTTTCCAAGATTACCTGGGATAAACCACATGAATCTTTTAAAAAAAATTACTTTATTTATTTATATTTCAGTCATTGCCACCCACTTTGGTCCCCCAACCCACAGTTTTTCATCCCATTCCTCCCCCCTTGCCTCCAAGAGGGTGCTCCTCACTCCACGAGACATCCCCCTTCCCTAGAGCCTCAACTCTCTTGAGGATTAATCACATCTTCTCCCACTGAGGCCAGACCAGACAGAAGTCTGCTAAATATGTGCCAGGGGCTCAGTTCAGCCCATGGGTTGGTTCAGTTCCTGGTTGGTGGCTTAGTCTCTGAGAGCTCCCTGGGGTCAGGTTTAACTGAGACTGTTGGTCTTCCTATGGGGTTGCTCTCCCTTTCAGCTTCTTCAATCCTTCCCCTAATTCAAGCATAGGGGTCCCTGGCTTCAATCCAATGGTTGGGTGTAAGTATCTGCTTCTGTTTCAGTCAGATGCTGGTAGTGGCTTTCAGAGGACAGCTATGCGAGGCTTCTGTTTGTAAGCACATCATAGCACAGTAATATCAGGTCTTGGTGTCCCCTCATGAGATGGATCCCTAGTTGGGCTGGGCATTAGACTGCCATTCCTTCAGTCTCTTCTCCATTTTTGTCCCTGGAGTTCTTTTAGATGGGAACAATTCTGGGCCAGGAATTTTGACTGTGGGTTAGTAACCCAGTCCCTACACTTGAGGCCCTGTCTATGTACTGGAGGTGGATCTTGGAGTTTTCTTTCCCCAATGTGACCATATGAATTTACTCTTTCCTTTTTCTTCAGTTATGTTTATTTATTTAAAGTGTTTTCATGTGTACCACAGTATATTCTGTAGGCCACAGGATGACCTTTGGAGTCAATTATCTTCTTCAACCATATAGGTCTCAGAGATAAAACTCAGGTTGTAAGGCTTAGTGTTTCTTTACCTACCCCATCAATATGGATTTTTACATGAGACAACTTTCATCCTTAAATGCTTGGCATTGTACCTGGGCACACATAAGTGAGGTGCTTCCATCACTTTTAGCATAAAGGATATGCCCTTTTGTTTTCAGAACTCACCTGTGGCTGTGAAAGCAAGACAGAGAATGTAGATAATAGTCACAGAAAGCTCAACAATAAACTGAAATTCAGGGAACCACTCCCTGAAAACCAAGAATGATCACTTGAAGGAAGGATTGGCAGAGATGCGAGCCCTAGGAACCACAGTACCAAAACCATGGGTGCAATAGTGGGCAAAGAATATGGTCAAGCAGAAAGTAATCAAGAAAAAGCTGTGATGTGTAGGCAAAATTCTCACCCACATCTAGCTATCTGTCAAGAAAAGTTGAATACATGATAATTGACTTTTTATGACTTGTGCCCTATATACTCTGTTTTATAAACAGGTTACTTTAGCTCTTGTCATCTCTTGCTGAATTTCACTCCTTGCAAGGATAATGAACAATCCAATCATTAAATGAGTGATTAGAACAAGTTGTAGAAGACTTGCCTTAAATGTTAGCAGCCCCTTCCTTTAGACTGAAGTCCTGGGCAGAATAAAAGAAAAAAATAGAGTCAGCATTGCTTTTTTTCTTACTGTTGCCCTGATGTGATGTAACCGCTTGGCTCCCCTAATCTCCTCCCATCATAATAAACTTAAAAAAATTGATTGGGAGCTTTGAGCTAAGGTAAATAATTCATTTATACAAACTATTTCTGTCAGGATTTTATTAAATCTGACAGATATGAAAAGTGATGAATATAGTGGTAATATCCCACTTTAAACATGTATTCAAAGGTATGGGAGCACACACTACAAAGGTACATAATTAGTATTAGTTGACAATCATAAAAGGTTGAAAAATGGTAAATGTTTATTTGAGGATGGGTATATCTCTGGCTTTGGTAATTTATTGTAAGAATGATTATAAAGGGGATGGAATTGAGAACTTTATATACATACATACATACACACACACACACACACACACACACACATATCAATTTGTGTGGACACTAGCAATTTGAGGTGATTCTTTTCAAAGTTCCTTGGATCATATGTTTTCCAATTTGAAAAAGCAAGGGCAAAAGAATGCCTGAGATTTTCTCTCAACATATATGTCTTCAACACACCCATTAATGAGTGTAGGGCCATTTAGAGATCTTAGGGATGATTGATATTTGTCCCAATCTACCAGACACATGTATTATATTTCCAATAGTCACTTAAGAATTCTACCACCATAATAGTCAGTTCATCATACCCATGAAAATCAAAGTAGTGAAGAGTAACTAAGCTGTAGGCAGAGAAAAGCCATCAAACCTAGAGCCAAATTTAAGCACATTTCTGAACATTTAGAATAAACAACTAGTCCTTGTTGACAGATAAGATTTAATTTGATCTTCTCTGAGAAAGAGGTGATTAATTTCACTTGACTTACTTTGTTTTTCCTTTCAGTCACATATGTTGGTTGAACTGTCAAGATTTGCTGCCACATCTCAACTTTTCTTCTGGTTGGGTTTAATGCATTTATTTTTTACCTGAGTGCTATAAAGTGGACAATATCATCAATTTCCTTTGCAGAAGTGGAAACTGAGGCTGTGAGGCCAAGCAACTTGCAGAAAATCCCACTGTAGAACCTGCCAGACTCCACTCTAGTCCTTAATCAATTCCTCTTTACTCCTCAATGGATAAATACATTCTGAGTGTGGAATGTTCAGACAACATTTCAGAATTCAAAAACCAGGCATCTACCTGCCCCAACAGAGTAATAGGGTCTGGGGAGCACATCTGAATGAAGTGAAGGAGTACTTGCCTATCATTTCTGAGGCTGTAGGTTCAATCTCCAGCACTGAAAATCAAAAACACCAAAAGCCTGCAGTCTATTCTAACAGAGCTGGGCATGGTAGCTGTGTCTATGAGCCAGCATATGTGAGGTAGAGGCACAAAGATCATCTGCTCATGTGTAGCCTGTGCTACACACAAAGACTGCACAGGAAAAATGAAGGACTGAAGTTGTAAGTCATAGAATTCTGGCCTTGTATGGTGTATTTTCCTTTGTCTGTTTCCCAGAACCACAGAATTAAGTGGGATTGTGAAGTTTTATATATTTCCCCATTTGTTTCAATAAGTCATTGCTATTTTTATGGATACTTCATTGAATCAGTAGCTCACTCTGGCAATGCAAACTTTCAAAATATTAATTCCACTGTTCCATAGGCATGGGGCATCTTTCCACTGTCAAGTGTCTTCTTCAACCTCTTTATTCAGGGTTTACATTTTTATTACAGAGGTTTTGTAGCTTTCTCACTGAAGTTTATTCTTAGCTACTTTAACTATATTGAGTGTGAGATTATTTTCCTAATACATCTATTAATTTTGATGTCTTTTGCTTGACTCTGACTTGAAGGACACCAGCCCTGTTTAAGTGTACACAGTCATCTTCCTGTCATCTCTTGAATTATTTTGATAATTAATTTGATCTTGGCAAATTATGTTTGAGTTGAATGATGGAAATAGTGTCGCAAATCATCCACACAACAAATAACAATTCATGGTTTATTTAACACGGGATCATCTCTCATTTCCAATCTATGTTAGACTCAATTAAAATTATCTTTTGTTGTACTCATTATTTTTTATTTTGTCTTTCTATTTTCTCCATTTTGCTTATAACTAAGATAAGCTGGGTTTTCAACCATGTGTCTGATCTGTACCTCTGCACCCGTTTTTTCTTGAATGACACCATGAGTAGATAAACAAAATTGGTTCCAGCATAAAAAATGAACATGTGAGCCAGAGGTGTAAAACCTATTCTTAATGACACATGAATGCTTTATTTAATGTCAGAGTGATTTATGATATTTTCCTTCTCATCAGTGACCTGGAGCAGAAGAAAAGGGCAAAACTGATTTAGTGGATCTACCTGCCTGTCCTATACAAATACCATACAGTTTTTATCACTACTACTCTGTAATACAATTTGAGGTCAGGGATGCTGATTCCCCCCAGAAATTCTTTTATTGTTGAGAATAGTTTTTGATATCCTGGGGATTTTTTGTTATTCCAAATGAATTTGCAAATTGCTTTTTGCAACTCTATAAAGAATTTAGTTGGAATTTGATGGAAACTGCATTAAACCTGTAGATTGCTTTTGGCAAGATGGCCATTTTTACTATAATAATCCTGCAAATCCATGAGTGTGGGAGATCTTTGCATCTTCTGAGATCTTCAATTTCTTTCTTCAGAGTCTTGAAGTTCTTCCCATACAGATATTTCACTTACTTCCTTAGAGTCACACCAAGATATTTTATATTATTTGTGATTGTTGTGAAGGGTGTCATTTCCCCTAATTTCTTACTTAGCCCGTTTATTCTTTGAGTAGATGAAGACTACTAATTTGTATGAGTTGATTTTATATCTGACCACTTTGTTAAAGTTGTTTATCAGCTGTAGGAGTTTTCTGGTAGAATTTTTGGGGTCACTTAAGTATACTAATATATCATCTACAAATGTGATATTTTAACTTCTTTTTAAATAAAATTTGTATCCCTTTGACCTCCTTTTGTTGTTTAATAGTTCTGGCTAGAACTCCAAGAACTATATGGAATAGATAGGGAGACAGTGACAGCCTAATCCCTGGTTTTAGTGGGATTTCTTCAAGTTTCTCTCCATTTAGTTTGATGTTGGCTACTTGTTTACTGTATATTGATTTTCCTATGTTTATGTATGGGCCTTGAATTCTTGATCTTTCCAAGATTTTTATCATGAAGTGATATTGGATTTTGTCAAATGCTTTTCAGGTTCTACTGAAATGATCATGTGGTTTTTATTTTGAGTTTGATTATATGGTGGATTAAGTTGATGGATTTCCATATATTGAACCAGCCCTGCATCCCTGGGATGAAGCCTACTTGATCATCATGGATGATCATTTCAATGAGTTCTTTGATCTTGTTTGCAAGTATTTTATTGAGTATTTTTGCATTGATATTCATAAGAGGCATTGGTCTGAAATTCTCTTCTTTTGAGCCTTTGTGTGGTTTAGGTAAACATAATTGTGGCTTCATAGAATGAATTGGGTAGTGTTTCTTCTGTATTTATTTTGTAGAATAATTTGAAGAGTATTGGCATGAGGTCTTCTTTGAAGGTCTGTTAGAATTCTGAAGTAAACCCATCTGGTCCTGGACTTTTTTGGTTGGGAGACTATTAACGACTGCTTCTATTTTTTTTAGGGGTTGTGGGACTGTTTAGATAATTTATCTGATCCTGATTTAACTTTAGTACGTGTTATCTGTCTAGAAAATTGTCCATTTCATCCAGATTTTCCAATTATGTTGAGTATAGGCCTTTGTAGTATGATCTGATGAGGTTTTAGATGTCATTAGTTTCTGTTTTTAGGTCTCCTTTTTCAGTTCTGATTTTTATTAATTTAGATACTGTCTCTGTGCCCTCTGGTTAGTCTGGCTAATGGTTTACCTATCTTGTTGATTTTCTCAAAAAAAAAAAAAAACAAAAAAAAAAAAAACAAAAAAACAAACAAAAAAAAAACCCCACCAGTTCCTGGTTGTGTTGATTCTTTGTATAGTTCTTTTTGTTTCTACTTGGTTGATTTCAGCCCTGAGTTTGACTATTTCTTCCCATTTACTCCTATTGGGTGTATTTGCTTCCTTTTGTTCTAGAGCTTTCAGTTGTGCTATAAAACTACTAGTGTAGTCTCTCCCCAGCTTCTTTTCATAGGCAATCAGAGCTATCAGTTTTTCTATTAGTATTGCTTACATTGTGTCCCATAAGTTTGGATATGTTGTTCCTTCATTTTTATAGAATTCTAAAAAAGTCTTTAATATTATTTCATTATTTCTTCACTATCCAGATTATCATTGAGTAGACCATTTTTCAGCTTCCAAGTGTTTTGTGGGCTTTCTATTGTTTTTGTTGTTATTGAAGACCAGCCTTAGTTCATGGTGATCTGATTTCAATGTTCTTGTATCTTTTGAGGTCTGTTTTGTGACCAATTACATGGTCACTTTTGGAGAAGGTTCAATGAGGTATTGAGAAGAAGGCATATTCTTTTGTTTTAGAATGAAATGTTCTGTAATATCTGTTAAATCCCTTTGGTTTATAACTTCTGTTAGTTTCACTGTGTCTCTGTTTAGTTTCTGTTTCCATGATCTGTCAATTGCTGAGAGTGAGGTGTTGAGGTCTCCCACTATTATTGTGTGAATTGCAATATGTGCTTTGAACTTTAGTAAAGGGTTTTTTTTGTTTGTTTTTGTTTTTATGAATGTGTGTGTCCTTGCATTTGGAGTATAGATGTTCATAATTGAGAGTTCATCTTGGTATATTTTTCCTTTGGCAAGTATGAAGTGTTCTTTCTTATCTTTTTTTCGATAACTTTTGGTCAAAAGTTGATTTTATTTGATATTAAAATGGATATTCCAGCTTGTTTCTTAGGACCATTTGCTTGGAAAATTGTTTTCCAGCCTTTTACTCTGATGTAGTGTCTGTCTTTGTCACTGAGGTACATTTCCTGTATGGAGCAAAATGCTGGGTCCTGTTTACATATGCAGTCTGTTAGTCTATGTCTTTTTATTTGGGAATTGAGTCCATTGATGTTAAGAAATATTAAGAAAAAAATGATTGTTGCTTCCTGTTATTTTTGTTTATTAGAGGTGGATTAGAGGTAGAATTATGTTTGTGTGGCTATCTTCTTTTGGTTTAGTTGGAAGACTACACTCTTGCTTTTTCTAGGTTGTAGTTTCTCTCCTTGTGTTGGAATTTTCCTTCTATTATCTTTTGTAGGGCTCGATTTGTGGAAAGATACTGTGTAAATTTGGTTTTGTCATGGAATATCTTGGTTTCTCCATCTATGGCAATTGAGAGTTTTGCTGGGTATAGTTGCCTGGGCTGGCATTTGTGTTCTCTTAGGGTCTGTATTACATCGATCCAGGATCTTCTGGATTTTATAATCTCTAGTGAGAAGTCTGGTGTAATTCTGATAGGTCTGCCTTTATATGTTACTTGACCTTTTCCCCTTACTGCTTTTAATATTCTTTTTTGTTTTGTGCATTTGATGTTTTGATTATTATGTGACACAAAGAATTTCTTTTCTAATCTAGTCTATTTAGAGTTCTGTAGGCTTCTTGTATGTTCATGAGCATCTCTTTCTTTAGGTTAATGAAGTTTTCTTTATAATTTTGCTAAAGTTGTTTACTGGTTCTTTAATTTGGGAATCTTCACTCTCATCTATACCTATTATCCTTAGGTTTAGTCTTCTCATTCTGTCCAGGATTTCCTGGATGTTTTGGGTTAGAAGCTGATTGCATTTTACATTGTCTTTGATTGTTGTGTCCACTGTTTCTATGGTATCTTCTGCACCTGAGTTTCTCTACTATCTCTTGTATTCTGTTGGTGATGCTTTCCTCTATGACTCCTGATCTCTTTCCTAGGTTTTCTATCTCCAGAGTTTTCTCCCTTTGTGATTTCTTTATTGGTTATTTTTCCATTTTTAGATCCTGGATGGTTTTGTTCAATTCCTCTACCTGTTTGGTTGTGTTTTCCTGTAATTTTTAAAGGAATTTTTTTGTTCCTCTTTATGGGCTTTTACCTATTAACCTTATTCTCCTGTATTTCTTTAAGGAAGTTATATATGTCCTTCTTCAAGACCTCTATTGTCATCATGAGAAGTGATTTTAAACCTGTCTCTTGCTTTTCTGATGTGTTGGGTTATCCAGGACTTGCTATGGTGGGAGAACTGGGTTCTGATGTTGCCAAGTAGCCTTGGTTTCTGTTTGTAAAGTTCTTATGCTTGCCTCTCTTTATCTGGTAATTTTTGGTGTTAGTTGATCTCGTTCTCTCTGACTGGAGCTTGTCACACCTGTGTGCCTGTAAGTCTGTGATCTTAGGTGTGTCACTACTCATGGGAAGACTAGCTCTCTCTTGGGCAGGGTTTGGGTGAGGAGGGCTCTGGGACAGCCTTAGCTGTGGGGTACAGATGGAGACCAGAAGGTTTCTGTCTCTAGCTGTTCGACTGATCCTGTGCCCTGTTCACTCCTGGCTGGTCCAGGTTTGGACAATTATGCTGGGGGCCAGCCCTGGCGTGGGGTGAGAGGGGAGGTGCAGCTGCTTCTTCTTTCTTCTCTTCCTCCCACCAGTTCTTCTTGCTTCAGCCCCTATGCTACTGTAGCTGGTCTGCAGTCAGTGATCCTGTGGCCAGAAATTGGCACTTGCATCCCAGCCCTAAAACCAGCAAGGGGCTAAGTAAATAGCCTTGTGCTATCCTAAAAGCTTCTTCTGAGGGTAAGAAACTGCAGGCTAGGGTGAATAACACCTGCAGTCTAACAGCAGAGGGTTAGGCAATGTGGCCTTTGTTCTATCTCAGCAGAAACTGCTGGAACTGCTGAGTCACAGGAAGAAAGACACTTAGAAAAGTTGCTATACTTGAAGAAGTTAAAGAAGAGTCAGCCCTGGGCTTGGGGACTAAGGTGGTTAATATTGGTCTGCCTCTCTAGGGAAAAGTAGTGGTTTTGTTGGAACAGGGAGGATTAGCTAGGACTTATTGCATAGCCATAACCTATTGGTAGAAATCTGTATAATTAATATCAAGATGAAGTTATAATTTCTTAAATGGTACAAAACTTACTTTGATTTCAAATTCAAGGATTTCATTGGCATAAGCTTTTTATTGATATAAAAGTGAGATGAATATTGATACTCATGGGCATTGTGCCTGTATAACACATTTAGGAATACAAGGAATACCCAGTCCTTCTTTAACTTTTTTAACTGATTTGGGACGATTAGCCTATGAGTTAAGGGACTATAGCAAATTCATGGCTTCGAATTTATTGTTAGGGTGTTTGTCATATTTTATTTAGAAATAGCTGAGAGAAGTTAACAGACAACAGTCCAGGTTACCTTACATGGATAGTTGGTTTTCAAAACATCAGAAGTCCATAGAATTGACGTTACAAATATTTCTATATTAATGTTCATTTTGATTAGACACCTGTCTGCTCCTGACAGCTTCCTGTCATGGATTCTAAGAAGAAATTGAGCATCCTTGGAGTTACTCCAGTTGTGCGGTGAAAGCCACTAGGCAAGAATTGCCTCTTTCCATCTACAGACAAATTACTGTCCAGAAAAGGACACACTTGTAGAATAGTCGACTGATTATATCTGCCTAGACAGAGTAATCAGCCCTTAATAATTCTGTAGCACTAAGGTCTGTCAGATAATTCTGGGCCAGAAGGCTGAAGATTTGATGCTCCAATGTTTGGTAATATAGGGGCTTTCAAGGTGTTCAGCAGTCTCTATAAATTGGCTAAGTCTTAGAAGCTATGTTTTGTGCTTCCCATAATTTCAGTTAACTCAGTCATTCTGGACTTCTGATGGGGTTGAAGACCTATAGTCTCATAGCTAATCCTGGCTATTTACTTTGAGAGAAAAGATCTGAGTGGATGGTTTTCAGCTGACATTCATTCTGAAGCCAAGAAAAAAAACAGGTTCAAAACTAAGTGTTTTAGTTAGGAAAGATGACAGAGGTTCTGGCTAGTTAACAAAATGCTGGACTGCGTATTAGGAATATCTTGTACCTCAATGGTACAGTTAGGAATAATTATGCTCTAATTATATTTTAAGAGAAAAAGTTTTATTTTAACAAGAAGGGTGATATGTAGGAGGAGCTAAGGGGGAAGGAGTACTGAGAGGAAGAGACGGAGTAAGGAGAGGAGAAGATGAAGGGGAGGAGAAGCTAGGTGATGAGAGAGAGAAAGAGAAAGAAAGGGGGGGCATGGAGGCAGATGTTTACGTGTCTCCACCAGTCAAAGATAGTTTATATATCTAGGTTGGCTATTGGGTTACACTTCTGATTGAGCATTACCAAACTTATAAAGCCTTTGATTAACAAGTAAAAAATTGTATAAAAGCAAAAAGGAAAAGGGGGCATGGGATATGGGTTTTCTAGGGAGGGGAAATGGGGAAAGGGGATGCCATCTGAACTGTAAATAAAATATAAAATAAAAAAAAGTTTAAAAAAAAGAAAAGTTGCTATAGAGTTTATTAAGTGTAAAAAGTATCCCATGAAAGCTATCTGAGGGGAAAGGTGGAAAGGTCCTGATTGGGGAAAAGGAATAGATTCTAACAAAGTAAAAATTCTAAGGGAGAAAATTTCTAGGCAGGGAGAAGAAAATGAAAGGACGAAGGGCTCCTAATTAAGGTCTACAACTACAACTACTCTACTGTTACTGCTAATGACTACTACTGCTAATGACAACTACTCTCTTTGTCTTTGTCTTCAGTACTTATGCATCTTTCAGAGTACATGGTCACATGTTACAAAGTTCATCATGAATTCACACCAAAATTCGAGTCATAAATTGTAATTGAAGTTTACAACACAGAATGTTTACATGAATACCCATTAGGAGTAATTATATAACTAGACATTCATCACCTGTCTAGCTCCACAGGTTCTCTGAAAGTTTGAAACTATAACTTAAGAAATTAGTGAAGTTTTGTATAGATAAACTCAGGCAATATTTTCTCTTCTGTCCTGGTACCTATAATAAATTGTTGATTCTCTTTTAGTGACCCTTGGTTAATTGTTTTACAACTTCTTGAAATGTGCTCTGAGCAGGAAAAGTCTGGTTACTATCTCTCTCGGGCAATTAACTGATGACACTCTGGAGACTGGCAGAGTTCTCATTGCAGTTTTGACTATGCCTGAGGGACTTAATAGGAGTCCTGTTATAAAAGAGCTTAATAATTGTTGATATAATTTTAGGAATTCTTATAGGATCATCATTAAGACTTAAGAAGTCATCTATTTGTCTATATAGCATCACTACAAGACCGTACATCTTTGTGGATTTGCAGAGATCTGCTACAAAGGGTGGGCTATTGCTTAGTGATTGTTACATATATTTAATAATAGTAATAATGGGGAAAACATATTAATAGCAGGAATCTTTCCTAAAATCACATCTCCACAGCCTTGCTGGATGGAGCACACTTGTCGAAGATTATATAATAATCTGAGGCAAGCATTTCAGGATGATCACCTGCTAATTATTAGCTTGTCCCATTATGGTGGAGGAGGAGGAGAAAGAAGAAGCTGCTTCTCCCCCCTCTCACCCAAGCTGGGGGGCGCTGGCCCCAGCATCTGTACACTTGAGGATTTGAAGGAGGGGACCAGAAAGAATGAGTCACTCACTGGTAGCTCTAACTGACTATACCCTCTGATTCCAAATCCAGCTTCCATCCCAGCACATAGTATGTCTGGTTGGCTAAGAGGTTGAGTATCTCTCCTAGGGAAGATGGACATTGAGTTGCCTGAGCTCTACATGGTGGGGCTCAAATATCTTTCTCTTTCCATGCATACTTGATAACTAGTCCCTAAATCCTCATTTTGGTAAGTAGGTAATGGTAGTGTTACAAGTCAGGAACTCACAGAGATATTTAATTTTAGATCTGAAAGTGATATTTGCCTCTCCTAAAAGTTTGTATGTTGTTTAATGTCTGCTTTCAACTGAAAATGGTGACAAACATCATATGTTCAGTGGAACATTTGTTAAAGTTAGGTTGTATATGCATACAATGATTTACTAAGCATTTATTCTGTGACTATAATGTAAAGACAAGGACTGTATGGGCCACACTTGAACTTATCAGGTTCTAGATATATTGAGTAGAGAAGTCTTCAGAAAGAACCATGAATTTGCTTGAAGGAGATATCATTGGAAATGCAAGAGACAAGAGAAGATGCTGACATGGCCTATCTTTGATATGGAAAAGGGAAGGAATAAGATGTGTCTTCTCAGAGTTACTACAGCAGGACAGAAAGAAGAATCTTTATGTAAAAGGATCATGCAGAAAATTGTGAGGTGTCTACAAGGAGATCTCAAGGCACACTAGAGGAGTCAAGGCTACAGGATCTATCTAAATGATAGTGTCAGTATCCCTGAGGGTGAATTCAAGGAGGAAGAAATAGTTGAGTGCATACTCTAGATCCAGAGACCTGTCTTTGACCCTGGTCCTGCCAATTACTATTTGTGTCATGAGGTTCTTTACCTAAAACCCTTTAGGCCCATGTCTTGTAGCTTGGGCACAACTGTAAACCTACCTCAGAGGCCAGTTATATTGTTTTTAATTTTACTACAGAAAGATCATAATCATGTCTTCTTTGGAATGCCATTTGTATCTCATTTTCTTCTCCCAAGTGTACTGAATAGTGGGATAAATTTTATTCTTTTCTACATGAAAGGTTACATGCTTGTAAACATTAAAGAAGACTTAGAAGTGTGTCTGCTATTTTGCAGGGGATATATAAAATTTCCATCAGGCTTTGTTGAACATTTATTTTTAGTTTTCAATTGACAGATATTCATTGTACCTAGTTCTGGGTATTATGCAAAAAATCCTTTTAGTCTATCATATGCTTTTGGTTATCAATGTCCACTCTGTCCTGATTGTTTCCTCCTCTTCCTTGCTAATACAGGCTTGTGGCTTGATGTATCTATATAAAATCTAGGGCCTACTCTGAGGAGAAATCATGCATCTTTGTCCTTTTGAGTATGGAGTTTTTCATTTAAAAATGACGCATTGTCAAGTAAAATGACCCATTTCATTTTACTTTATGTCTGAGTAAAATATCATTATGGATGCATATCACATTTTCGTCATCGAATTATTTGGTGATGAATACTCAGTCTCATTCAATAACTACATTATTGTTGCATACCAAATATTTCTTTGATACATTGACTCGGAGTAATTTATTCATATACTCATAAGTGGTATAGTTGGACCATATTATAGGTCTTTTTTTGGAAACTCCACCACCTTTCATGGTATTCATGTTTTCATTATCAGTGTATAAGGCTTTTGTTTATGTATACCCTCAGTATTATTTGTGGTCATTTTTTTTTTTTGATGGCCTCTCTGACTAGATTGAGAAGGAATTGCAAAGCGTTTTTAATTTACATTTCTTGGTGCTTTACCATATGTAAAACTGCTTTCAAATCTGTATTCAATAAGTATACAACACTTAGCTCATTAGCCCATTTATTGAATAGATGACTTGTTTTGTTGGTATCTATTTCTGCAACTTTATATATGCTAGATGTAGATCTGTATAATCTTTAACCAACATTTTCCCCATTATATAAATTGTATCTTTATTCCAGTGACTGTTTTATATAAAAGGCATTTAAGTTCCATTCAACACTGTCGGTCAGTTGTTGGAATTTTTTCTTGTCTCAAAAGAGTTCTTTTCAGAAAGTCACTACCTATTTTGTGTCATAAAATGTTGTGTCTGTTTTTCTAGAGGCATTTCAAACTTTCAGGTCTTACTTTAAGACATTTAATACACTTTGAATTGATTTGGTGCTGGGTAAGAGATACTATCTAGGTTATTTATTTTTGAGACAGGGTCTCACTGTGTACTCTTGGCTGTCTTGGAATACACTACCTAGACCAGGTTGGCCTGGAACTCACAGAGTTCACTAGCCTTTGCTTCCTGAGCACTGAGATTGAACCTTGTTAGTTTTAATTTTTTATATAGTTATACCAGGTTCTAATTATTGTTTGTTGAAAGAACTATCTTTATTCCACTGAAAATCTGTACAACAGTGATTCTGCTGATACTTGGCCATAGGATATCTTTCCATTTGCTAGTGTCTCTTGTAATTTTTCCTTTAGCATAATGTTTTAATTGTGAATGTCTGTCCCTTCTGTGGCTAATGCTATTCCTAAATATTTCATTTCATGTTGATTTGATTTATGTATGTATGTATGTGAGAGAGCATTGGTGGTCTTGTGCCACGATGTGTGTAGAGATATCAGTTTTGGACTTCCACCTGTTGCGGCAGAGTCATTCACTGTTTCTGTCATGCTGACTTCTTGAGACTGTATGACATACAGATCTCAGTTCCAGCATCCTATCTCTGTATCTCATCACCCTGCAGGTGTACTCTGCATTGTATTTCTACTTCTGGCTTTTTGTATAGACTCCACAGATTAAATTATACTCTACAGGCTTGCACAGCAAATACCTTTACCTTTATAGTCTTCCCACTCCACATTCTACACAGTGTTCCTGAGTTGTGCATGAGGGCAGAACATAAATATTTTATTTAGGTCAGGACACTTCACAATTACTTATCCTGCACTTTGACCAGAAGTGAGTATCTGTGTTGATTATTGTCTGTTATAAAATGAAGCTCTAAAAAGGGTTGAGAGTATCACTATTCTTTGGATAGAGAAATAAGGAAGTAGAAGGTAGTTTGATAATCTTTCTACAAAAAAAGAAAACAGTAATAGGTTCTCCTCTAGGGTTTGTGACTTCTTCAGCCACAAGTTCTTGGCCTTGTTTACAGTGCCAGGAATAAGTTCAATCAGAAAGCTATTGGTTACTATCATAACACTCACACCACCCTGGCACCAATGGTATATCCTGCCAGGTCAGTTACTCATTGTTGTAGCTCTCAGGACTCATGGATGGGCAAAACAATTGATTTTTTTTTTTACTCAGCAGTTAATATAGTTCATATAGTAGTTCATATAGTAGTCATTGCTCAGGCCCTGTGATTCAAGTGTGTGGTCAAGGTTATTAACATCTAGTTCTTGAGGGTAACTAAGAGCAATGAGGACATTTTATTTTATTTTGGGCATCTATGAGACTTCTTTGACTGGCAATTCAAATGGTGGGATCCTGAACCTGGCAATGTACTTTTTTTGATAATCATGAATTCTCCATACAGAGGGGCTTCATTTCAACTCTTGTTTTGTATGTATATGTGGATGCTTCTCAACTACCAAGTTTTCATGTAGCTTTTCTAAACATCCTTAGTGTTAGTTATCCCTGCTCTATCCTACTTTCTTTCCTATACTCCCAACCTCTTCCCATTTAAACTTGTCCCACAGTATCCCCTTCTTTTCTTCTTTTCTTCATGCCACCTTGTTCTGCTATTCTCCTTCCCTTCAGTGTTCTACTTACAATGTCTCTTTCTAGTTGCCTGATTTCTGAAAGTGCTTTGAGTTAATAACACATATCTAAAGATTTAAAGCTAAGATCTACAAATGAAAGATCACATGACATTTTCTTTCCAGGATTGCATTTTCTCATTAGGTATGTTGTTGTGTTTGTTTTTTTTTTAACAGATCCACTTATTTACCTGCACCAAATTACATTTCATTGTGCATATGTACCATACTGTTATTATCTAATCATTATCTGATGTTCATCTGAATTATTTCCATTTCCCAGCTATTATGAATAGAGCAGCAATGAGTGGGCAGTGTAGTAGTTTACAGGGCCTGTCCAGTCTATATGTCAGGAATGGTACAGCTGGGTCATATGGTAAGTTTATTTATAGAATTATGGGGAACCTTCACATTGACTTTCATAGTGGTTCTACCAGTTTGTATACCCCCTAACCATCAACAAGGGCTTACTTTTTAAAAATATTCTTGCCAGAATTTTTTCTTTTTTGATCACTTGATGATGGCTGTCTGATCATGGTGAGATGGAATCTCAAAGTAATTTTCTTCTGCACAGTACATGCTGAACTGTTTCTCTAGTCCAAGTCAATTCTTTACACATTATAACTGTATTATTTAATGTCAGGATTATTTCTGATGTCTTTCTTTCCATTGGTCAGAGAGAGCAGAAGATGCCAAGAACAAAGGTTGTATATGACAGTAAAGGAGCCACACATGTACCTAGGTGTATGCTTTCATTCCTAGTTCATGGCCAGTGTTCTTCAGCCAAAATAAAGAAAGTACTCTGACGGTAAAAGGGAACATTATGTTTGTGCCAAAGACATAATGTCTCAGACCTAAATGAACTTGGGTTGTTATATGCTGGTGTCACCTTCAGGCCTTCTCATTCATTTTTAAAGCACCCCACATAAAGTACAGGTGTCTAGAATAAAGAGGCTAGACTTACTTCAATTTTTGTGACTCCTGATGGTACCTTGTCACTGAAGAATCAAATGACAATAACTTGTTCCAGAAAGGGTACATTAGAGATGTTGATCCCCAATCTGCACTAGATAGTCTTCATGCTTCAAAATAAGCTCTGAAACTAGAGCATTCTAGCACTCCTCAGTGTCCCCATATCCTGCTGCTACTGGACGCACTCAGCATAGTGTGGCCACAAAATGTCCTATATCAGACCAAGTGTATGCAAGCCACCTTCTAGGACAAATGTAGTGCAATTAGAAATTTCTCATGGTAGTGCTTTGAAGAAAATCACGTTTTATGAGAGAATAAAGGATCTGACGAAAGAGAATTAGATATGTGTATCCATTGGGTTATAGACGGCTTACTGAAACATTTATGCTGAGGTGTACTGTTTGTGATGCTGCTGATTGTATCACAGTCCTGGAAGAGTTTTTATTTTACAATGTTTACTTGCAAAGCCATAAAAGGCAGGTGTGCTAGTAACCTAAATTTTCTGAAGCACTTTCATACTCTCCTTTACAGCACTCATCCATCAAGCTGGTGGATATGAACCATGTTTAAAACAGTAGGCAATAGGCATCCTTTAAAACCCCTCTTTTCCTTCTGTCTAATTTCTCCTGTGCCCTGAAATGATACAAAGCCATGATTGCTTTACTGGGGAAGAAAATGTAGAAATATTCAGAGAGGTATCAGGAAGAGACATTAAGTGTAAATGAGTGTGTGGTTTTGATTAGAACTCAAGCTTGCAAGTTCGAAACTTAGAGAATTCGTGTTGTATTTCACGTGAGGAATGAAGAGCACAGTGAGTGTCCTTCAGTAATGCTCATGACAGCCAGTGTTTTTCTTTCAGAATCTGAAACTTGTCATAAGTAGTGCCATAGGTTGAATGGGGAAGCTACTGAGTTGGCGTGCTTAGGCAGTGAATGCTACATTATACAGGGGTAGCAATGAGACAGTTTAGTGTAGTGGCCACAGAAGAATTCAGTGCTTCTTATCATCTTTAATGATTTTTGTTTATGGAAACAGAAATGGGAAAATTACTTTCAGGGCAGTGCAGAATGATGCTTGACCAAACACAGTGTTTGTCGGTTACCTATTGCCATCATTGAAAAGGCAATTTTTTGGTTGTTTGTTTTTCTATTTTTCTATTTTATATAATTAGCAAAACAGTGCTTTTATAAGAATCCACAAAAGTTTCTAGAGAGCATACAAGTTCCAAAACTGTCCTGGGTTTGTGTTACATTCAGTTTTCTAACGGTGCAGTCAGATCAGTGTAGCAGGCAGACATGATGTGGTATCTCATTCTCTTTGGTAAAACAATTCTTCTTACTTACCTCTCACAGTATCACTTTGATATCCACTTTGTGCAGGGCCTGCACTTCCTGGGATGTCAGATATTAAGGCTGGATCTACAATAGGCAAGGATTGCCCAGAGTTGTGACAGCTCCTGGGCCCTCACCCCCACTTTAGCATGACACAGTGACCTCCAACTAGGGGTCTCCAGGTCCCTTTGGTTTATAGAGGAAGCAATTGCTGGAGGAATGGTAGAAACCGAGGCAATCTCTACAAGAGCCCAAATGGCCACACTGTGGTGTGATTGGGCCAAATCCAGTGGCTACTACATAGATCCCATTGGTCGGTCGATGATTACTGCAGATATGAACCCCTTGCTCCCTAACTTAAGAGGAAAGGAAGGTTTGGGGTCCAACACTGAAGGAGAAGGTCAGTGAGCACTAACGACACTAGACATTGATTCCCTGACAAACGTTTGCCATCAAAAAGATGCGGCCACATAAACTGAAGCAGGATTCGAACACTATACATTCAAGAGTATCTTCAGACATTCTTTAACAGCTTACTAACAGAAAAACCAAGACCACTACCACCTACAGTGACATATTATTTTAGTGAACATCAGAATGTTAGGGCTAATCTTCATTCCTGTGGATACAAGGCAAAAATAATTCAAAACACAAACAAAAAAAATTTAGATGGGGACAGAGAAAGCAGCTGCCAACAGATTTCATGAAACCCATTAAATTCTGAAAAATTAAGTATTTTATATTTATATTGCTTCATAAAAAAATGCCCACTGGAGCTACTTGTCCAGATGGGTGAGTGAGGATACCATACAGTCCAGTAGGGAGAGGAAACAGCTCCCAGAGTGTCCAGCTTTTTTCACTGAAAGGGACTATGGGAATGGGGAATGAAGGTGGGGGTGAAGAGAAGCTCTAAATAGTTAAAGTATTAAGGAAACCAAAATACAGGTTCCCAGAATTTAATACACTCTAGGTTATGAAAAGTCCCACTTACTTCCTAGAGCTCACCATTTCTCTGATGAGAGTAGACAGGACTTCTAAAAACTCAATGACTGTGCTTCTAATGTTGCAGAGCCACACTCCAGTTTCTAGAAAGCTGTACAATCTTCTCATGGCTTGGAATCCTCTTGGTTACATCCTCAAGACCAGAACAAATCCTGTGGAATTCTCTCAAACCTTTGGAAGCAGTGAGAGAGTGCCACAGCTGTCTTTGGTGTAGTGTGTGTGTGCACGTGCGTGCATGTGTGCGCGTGTGGGACTAAGGCATGAGAGACAGGCCAAATGACGGGGAAAGGGGAGTCTTTTGGTTTCCTTATTACCTTCTTCTTGAGCACAATAAGGTTGCCTTGTTTGTGGTACCCCTTACTTCACTTCCTATAAGGAGATATGAGTGCAGGGGTGGATATGTGACAGAGTGCCATAAAGTCTCTGTACAGTTCTCAGTTGAAAAGTCATTTTTAAAAATCAAAACCCATTCAGTGAAACACTCAAGACAGGATAACAACAGATAGAATGTAACATATAAGGAGAATAATTTATTAGAGCAAGATGTTAAAACCTTCACATTGTGCAGGGAATGTCAATTCATTTATAGATCAACAGAATGGGAAAATCCTTTCCATCCTGGCAAACCACATTTGTATGAATCATGTGCCTGGAAATAAGCATAAAGTAAAAGAAGAGAGGCGAGGAGAGTCAAACAGCTCAGGGAGAAGTAATGTTAACAAGCCAAGAGTCCATGGAAGGCACTGTGAAAAGACAGAAGGGAAAATGTAAAGTGTGCTTGTGGAATTAACCTCAAATAGTGCATATTAGTGGAAACTCATTCCAAATTCAGCTGAATATACTCTGAATGGACTCAAGAGTATGGCTCAAGTCCCTAGCTCTCTGTGAATTCTGTGATCAGGAGGGGACAGATTGGGTGATCACAGAATTCACAGTTCTGCCTGGTGTGAATTCTTGTAATGATTTAGAATTATAGCCTCTAGCTCCTTCCAATGGGATATCCAAGGGCAGAAGTGTGTCTGAAGTATTGGAAGCAGGAGACTTGAGGGTCCTGGCAGGGCCAGCAATGTTGGCCAATACTTTCCAGTACTTTGCTTTTCAGGAAGTTGTCTCCAGCACCCTTCCTCCCATCTGAGGGATTTTCATTTCCTAACACTTCCCGCAGTATTAAATAGAGACATTATCTATTTATTATACAGATGATAAATTCAGCACAATGCCCAGTAGATTGACAATAGGGATAGCTGTGAATCCTCCTTTTGTAGGGCTGTATTTGTCCTTATTAGGATTCCATGAGAGTGTTGCATCTAGGGTGAAATTGACATGACATTCTCTTGGGAAGACATGGATGAGGGGAAACACAGGACATCAATGATACAACCACTCAGGAATGCACTGCTTGAGTTCTTTGTATATATTGGATATTAGCCCTCTCTCAGATACAGGATTGGTGAAGATCTTTTCCCAATCTGAACCATCAACCAAAGAGCATATAGGAACTGGACTTAGGCACTCTACACATTTAGAGCAATTATGCAACTAGGTCTTCATGGAAGTTCCCTAAGAATTGGAGTGGAGGCTGTTTTTTTTTTTTCTCTATCGCCTGCCATTTGACCCCTTCCCCTAACTGGACTACATGGTTAGATCTTAGTGGGAGAGGATCACAGTTCTCAGGCATACTGTGATTGGACATCCCAGGATGGGTGGCATCTAAGGTAGACTTCTATTTCTCTGAGGAAAAGGAAAGGTCATTGTTATGAGAAGGATTTATAAGGTTTGGACTGAAAGGAAGAGGAAAGATGGAGGTATGTGCTAGTACTATGTAAAATGAATACATAAAAAATATTTAAATCTTTTACTGCAGTAAAACTTCAGTAGGATTTTTATAGTTTTTGGAATGTTGAAAAGAGGAATTTTTGTGTCATCTAACTTGACATGAATCACAGAATTAGAATTTTACAAGAGACAGGAAAAGTAAAAACTGTGTAGAGAGGTGACATTTTGAAATTGACAGAATTTTTTTATGGCATCAGGTACAGTTCAAGGTAAAAATCTAAAGTTACAATACCCTTACACATCTGGAGATCAAGATTTTTACCTAAAATCCTATTTCATGAAGATGATAGAGGCTTTTAAGAAGGGTATAAATAACTACCTTAATGAAATACTTCAAAACATAGGCAAACAGGTAGAAGCCCTTAAAGAGGAAACAATGGATCCCTTAAAGTAATAGAATCAAACAGGTGAAAAAATCAAACAAAATGTTTCAGGAACTTTAAAATGGAACTACAAATAATAAAGAAATCACAAATGGAGGCAAAACTGGAAATGAAAACCTAGAAAAGAGAATAGGAGCTACAGATGCAAGCATCACCAACAGAATAAAAGAGATAGAAGAGCGAATCTCAGGCTTAGAAGATACCATAGAAGATATTGACACATTAGTCAAAGAAAATACAAAGTTAAAAAAGATCCTAACCCAAAGAATATAGGAAATTCAAGACACAATGAAAAGACCAAACCTAAGAATAATAGTTATACAAGAGATGAAGATTCTGAGTTCAAAGGGCCAGAAAACATCTTCAACAAGGTCATAGAAGAAAACTTCCCTAACATGAAGAAGGAGATGGCCATAAACATACAAAAAGACTACAGAACATAAAGTAGAGTGGACCAGAAAATAAAATTATCCTGCCACATGATAGTCAAAACACTAAATATACAGAACAAAGAAATGATATTAAATGCTATAAGAGAAATAGGCCAAATAATATATAAAAGCAAACCTATCAGAATTATACCAGACTTTTCAAGATTGATGCTAATAGCCAGAAGATACAGACCCTAAGAGATCACAGATGGCAGCCCAGGTTACTATACCCAGTAAAACTCACAATGACCTCAGATGGAGAAACCAAGATATTTATTACAAAACCAGATTTAAACAATATATTTCTATGAATCCAGCCCTACAGAGGACATTAGAAGGAAAACCCCAATACAAGGAGGGTAACTTCACCCAAGAAAACACAAGAAATTAATTATCTCACAACAAACCATAAAGAAGAAAATCACACACATAATGCTACCTCCAACAGCAAAAATAACAGAAACTAACAATCATTGGTGTTTAATATCTCTCAACATCAATGGACTTAATTCCCCAAGAAAAAGATACAAACTCACAGACTGGCTATGCAAACAAGATCCATTATTTTGCTGCATACAAGAAACACAACTCAGTGCAAAGACAGATACTACCTCAGAGTAAAGGAGTGGAAAGAAGTGTTCCAAGCAAATAGTCCAAATAAACAAGTAGGAGTAGTCATTCTAATGCAATAAAATATTAATTATTAATTAATTAAAGTCTATTAATGCAATAAAATAGACTTTCAACCAAGAGTTATCAAAGAAATAGGGAAGAGAACTTCATACTCATCAAATGAAAAATCCAAGATGAAATCTCAGTTCTGAACATCTATGCCCCAAATGCAAGGGCACAGACATTCATAAAAAAAACTTTACTAAAGCTCAAAACACACATTGAACCTCACACAATAATATTGGGGAAGTTCAATATTCCACTCTTACCAATATATAGCTCATTGAAACAGAAACTAAACAGAGACACAGTGAAACTATCAGAAGTTATGAGCCAAATATATTTAACAGATATCCACAGAACATTTCACCCCAAAACAAGAAAATATAACTTCTCAGCACCTCATGGAACCTTTTCCAAAAGTGACCATACAATTGAACACAAACAAGTTTCCACAGATACAATAAGATTGAAATAATCCCATGAATTTTATCAGATCACCACAGACTAAGGCTGGACTTCAATAACAACAAAACAACAAAAAGCCCACATACTTATGGAGACTAAACAGTTCTCTATTCAATGATAAAGTGGCCAGAGAAGGTTTTGTCTTTTGTGTCCCAAAAGTTTTGCATATTTTTGGTTAGGAACTTTTTACATTTTGCGTTTTCTTTGACTAATGTATGAATATCTCATATGGTATCTTCTATGTCTGAGATTTTTTCTTCCATCTCTTGTATTCTGTTGGTGATACTTGCATCTGTATTTCTTGTTCTTGTTCCTTGATTTTCCACCTGCTGGGTTGCCTGTACTTGTGATTGCTGTATCATTTCTATTTTTAGGTCTTGAACAGCTGTGTTCAATTCCTTCACCTGTTTGATTGTATTTTCTTACATTTAAGGGATTTATTTGTTTTCTCTTTAAGGGTTTCTAGCTGTTTTCCTGTATTTCTTTAAGGAAGTTATTTATATCCTCCTTAAAGGCTTCTATCATCTTCATGAGATAGGAATTTAGGTCACAATCTTCACCGTCAGATATGTTAGGGTATCCAAGGGTTGTTGCTGTGGTAGGAGACCTGGGTTTGGATGCTTCCATATTACACTGACTTCTGTTGCTTATGCTCTTGTCCTTGCCTTTTGCCATCTGATTATCTCTGGTATTAACTGGCCTGGGTGTGTCAGATTGGAACAGGCATCCTTGAAGGTAGTGGGTCAAGGCAGACCTTCCAGGAGGCAGGTAGTGCTGCCTCTTGTTAGAGCAGACCTCCTGTATTCCTTGTTAAAGCAGTCTTCTAGTGTCCCTGTGGTGGATAGCCCTAGCCTCTTGTTGTCATGGTAACTCCACTCCTGGGAGGGGCTGTGAATAAGGAGTGAATCTTGTAAACCATCTGTCCAATCAAATTTGTTAAATAAAGGCTACAGCCAGTGATTGGGCAGTAGAAGAGAAGTGGGACAAGCCAGAGGTAGGAAAAGTGGAGAAGATGAGGAGAGCCGGGGGGGAGAGAAGGCAGCGTGGAGTTGGCAGTTGGTCGAAGCTAGAGGCAGTTGGTGGAGAGAGAAAAGACGAAGAAGACCTAGGAAACTTCAAGTTGTTAAGAGCTCTCATAGACTGGGAATAGTGTAGTTTAATGGTAAATCTGCCCAATCTAGGCATGCAGCATTCATTTGATACTTATTGACTTGTGTCTTTTCTTCTATGGACTTCCAATGGGCGAGAGATTTACCACAACAAATTGGCGCCCAACGTATTATTTAGAACTCAACTAACTTGAGACGAAAGAACAAAAGAAAGGTTACAAAGTACAAAAACTTCCCAAAGGTCAAGGTCAGGAGTAGCACTCAGCTTACAGCTGGGCTTGCTCACTGCCCTGTGAAAACTGAAAGAAGGGACTTCCGAAAATTCAACAGTGAAACAAAAGTTAAAATTAAATTAAAAAAGGTGAATAGACACAGATAAATAGATGTAAAAGATTTTAAGGTTGCGAGGAGTAAATTGCAGGCTGCTCTGAGTCAAGAGAGCCAAACAGATAAATAGAAAGGTTATAGTAACAAATTGTGAGGAGGGACTGGTGATCCTAGAACACAACTGCCTACGAGGTAGTTTTCAGGTAGAAACAGTGAATTGAGGGCTCCAAACCAGATAATTTTTTAATAAAAAAAACATATTTTGATACTTAAAGATGACAAAAACAATGGATATCTTTTGGGCTTTATATGATGATATTTCAAATGGTTTGACAGAAATCAACTTAGGGAACACTTTATTATTTATCAGTATTGCTATATTTATTTTTTTGATATACTATGTCTTCTCAAAAGACAAAGCTCTAGATAAAAAATTCTTTGCCTTGGAAAAGAGATTACAAGAAACAATAGAACTTTTGGTACAGGATAGAGATGAAATTTGGAAACAGATAGAAAATAATGGGATGGAAGCAGGGCTTAGAACAGAAGTTACAGGAACAAAAAGATGAAAATGAAAGTGGGAGACAGGAGATTAAAGGATAATTGAACAGAAGATAGAGCAGTTAATAGATCAGATGGAGAAACAGATAAAAATAATGAATTGAAGACACAAGAAATTATAGATCAGAATAAGAGACAGAAAGATGAAAATGAAACTGGGAGACAGGAGCTAGAAAATGATAGAACAGAGCATACAACAGCTCACAGATCAGATGGAGAAACAGAAAATATGAGGAATGGAAGCAGGGCTTAGAACAGAAGTTACAGGAACAAAAAGATGAAAATAAAAGTGGAGAAAGGAGATTAAAAGGATAATTGAACAGAAGATAGAGCAGTTAATAGATCAGATGGAGAAACAGATAGAAAATAATGAATTGAAGACACAAGAAATTATAGATCAGAATAAGAGACAGAAAGATGAAAATGAAACTGGGAGACAGGAGCTAGAAAGATGATCAAACATCTTTTCTATCTGTGAGCATGCAACAGCTCACAGATCAGATGGAGAAACAGATAGAAAATAATGAGGAATGGAAACAATTACAATATAAAAAAACATATGAAGCATGTATACAAACCTTAAGGGAGGAATTTAAATTTTCAGCTGAGGAAAATACTGAGGTTAAGACAGAAGTAAATAGAAAAAGTCAACCAAGAGTTATTAGAAAACACACCTTGGTCTATCCGGTTACAGTACAACAAAGACCTCCAAATGTTGTTTACCCACAGGGTTATGAGGAATTTGAATGGCAACCTGTGGATGTGTTAGATCTGAGAAAATTTAAGGAGAGTGTCACTAATTTTGGTATGCACTCACCATTTGTTAAACAAATTCTGACTTCTTGGGCTATTAAAAATAGAATAATCCCCAAGACTGGAAAGATATGGCAAGAGCTATATTAGAACCTGCCGCAAATTTACAATGGGTTGCATGGTGGAGAGATGAGGCGAGGGAGATAGCACGACAAAATAGAGCCAGAGGAAGAGAGATTTCCATAGACCAACTGCTTGGTGAAGGTCGTTTTGCTGAAATAGAGGTGCAGGCTGTATATGATGAAGAAACTCTGGCATTGTGTAGATTGTCAGCCTTAAATGCCTGGGACAAAGTTGCAGAATCTGGGAAGAGACTTGAACCATTTATTCAAGTCATACAAGGGCCAAAAGAAACCTTCCCTGACTTTTTACAAAGGCTAACCTCAGCTGTCGAAAGGAGTGTATCAGATTCAGTAGCAAGAAAGGTAATAATTGAGTCTTTAGCCTTTGAAATGCAACTGCTGAGTGCAAGGAAGTAATCAGACCACTGAGGGCAAGGTCAGCATCAATAGATGAATGGATTAGATACACAGCTGATGTTGGATCTCACTCAGCTGATATGTCAGTAATAGGAAAAACTGCAACTAGAAACCTAGAGATGACCCAAGATTTCAAATGTTTTAATTGTGGTAAATGGGGTCGTCTCAGAAATGACTACAGGACAAATCAAAATAATACAAAATGGGGGACTAGGCCTTCTGGAATATGTCAAAGATGTGGCAAAGGCTGACATCTGACCAGGGAATGTAGAGCAACAATAGACAGATGGGGCAATACCCTGCCAAAAAACTTCCAGGGGGGCCTCTTGCAGGCCCCAATGCCAGACAAAAAGAGTTCTCTTTCCCAGGAAAATTAAATGTCACTGCTTCAAAAACAAATTTTGTAACACCAGATAAGGCTGAGGAAGGTTTTATAGATAATTCAGAAGGCCTCACAGGGAGTCAAAAGCAAATATTTTGGCAAACTTCTATAGAAGATCAAAGACCAAAACTAAGACTACTAGTGAATAATATTGAGATTGAGGGGATGGTTGACACTGGAGCAGATGTCACTGTTATTTCTCCAAATTCTTGGCCTGAAAGTTGGCCACTTCATGAAGTAGACATCCAGTTTCAAGGACTTGGAACTTTATCCAAAATAAAACAAAGCACCAGATGGCTTAAATGTATAGGACCAGAAGGTCAGCTAGGAAAATTGAGGCCATACGTGGCTGATATAGCCATTTACTTATGGGGAAGAGATCTATTACAACAGTGGAAAACCCAGATTAATATCCCCTCAGTGTCAATGTTTAATCATGAAATTCATCAGGCTCCTAATAAAAATTTAAAATTTGTTAAGAAACGTTATTTAGGCAGTCTCACACTGTCCAAGCTGTTCATAAACAACATATGGTAGAGGCCGACAATTTAGCTCTACCCCAAAGAGCCATTGCTACCAAGACACCAACAACATTATCACTAAAGTGGTTGTCTAATCAACCCATTTGGATTGAGCAGTGGTCTATGACAAAAGAAAAATTACAGGTATTAGAACAGCTGGTCCAGGAACAACTGGAGGCTCAGCATATTGAAGAGTCTACCAGTCCTTGGAATTCTCCAGTATTTGTCATTAAAAAGAAATCTGGCAAATGGAGGATGTTGACAGATCTCAGAGCAATTAATAAGATTATTCAGCCTATGGGTTCTTTGCAGCCTGGTATCCCATTGCCTTCCTTGTTGCCTAAGGATTGGCCCATTATAGTGATTGATCTGAAAGATTGTTTCTTCACAATTCCTCTACATGAATGTGATAGGGAAAGGTTTGCTTTCTCAGTACCTACCTTTAATAAAGGTTGCCCAGTAAAGAGATATCATTGGAAAGTCTTACCACAAGGAATGGTAAATAGTCCTACCTTGTGTCAATACTTTGTACAACAGCCATTGGAGATAATTCGCAAAAGGTTTCCCAAATCAATTATTTATCATTATATGGATGATATTTTGTTGGCTGATTCAGATATTAATATCTTGGAAAAATGTTTGATGAAGTAACGAAAATTTTGCCTTGCTGGGGATTGCAAATAGCCCCCGAAAAAATACAAAGAGGAGATTCTATTAATTATCTAGGGTATAAGATAAGTCTGCAAACGGTTAAGCCACAAAAGGTACAAAGTAGAAGAAACCAATTAAGAACCCTAAATGATTTTCAGAAGCTACTTGGAGATATAAACTGGCTGCGACCAGCAATTGGCTTGACCACTCAAGAACTAAGTAATTTATTTCAAACCTTACAAGGTGATAAAGATTTAAATAGTCCTAGGAAATTGACTCCTGATGCTGAGAAGGAGTTAGCCTTGGTAGAAAGAAAACTGCAGGATACACATCTAGATCGTATTGATCCAAAAATTGCCTGCATCTTAGTTATTTTACCTTCTACTCACTCTCCTACTGGAATTCTTATGCAGAGAGAAGATTATATTCTAGAGTGGATATTTTTAGCCCATAAACAGAGTAAAAAGTTAAAAACCTACGTTGAGAAGGTTTCTGAATTAATACTGAAAGGAAAAATGAGACTTAGACAATTAGTTGGAATAGACCCGGCTGAAATTGTTGTACCTTTTACTAATGCAGAAATTACCTCGTTATGGGCACAAGATGAACATTGGCAAAGAGCATGTAGTAACTTTTTGGGAGAGATTACCAACAAATATCCTAAAAGCAAGCGGCTTCAGTTCATAAAAAGAACTAATTGGATTATCCCTCGTATTTTAAAAGAAACTTCGATATCTGGAGCCCCTACATTTTACACTGATGCTAGTAAATCAGGAAAGGCAGGATATAAATCAGAAGACATAAGTAAGGTGGCTGAGAGTCCCTATAAGTCAGTTCAAAAATCTGAATTATACGCAATAATCATGGTATTGTCAGATTTTCAAGAATCCCTTAATATAGTAACTGACTTTCAATATGCCGAAAGAGTTGTTTTACACATAGAGACTGCTGAACTTATTCAAGATAATTCTGAATTGACCTCATTATTTTTTCAACTACAACAAATTATTAAAATAGAAGTAACCCCATATATATAACACACATAAGATCCCATACAGGTCTGCCAGGCCCTCCTGCACAAGGTAATAATGATATCAACCAGCTATTGATAGGAAGCGTGCTAGAGGCTTCAGAATTTCATAAAAAACATCATGTTAATAGCAAAGGTTTAAAGAAAGTGTTCTCTATTACTTGGCAACAAGCCAAGGAAATTGTGAGGCAATGCCCTACTTGCTCATTATATAACCAAACTCTGTTGCCTACTGGAACGAACCCTAAGGGTACTCAAAGAAATGACATTTGGCAAATGGATGTCTTTCATTTTACAGAGTTTGGCAAACTGAAATATGTGCACCATACTATAGACACATATTCAGGATTTCAATGGGCAACTGCATTAGCATCAGAAAAGGCTGATTCTGTAATTACACATTTGTTAGAAGTCATGGCCATTATGGGAATACCCATACAAATTAAAACAGACAATGGTCCAGCATATACCTCTAATAAGATGGAGAAGTTTTTTACATATTATAATATAAAACATGTTACAGGCATATCACATAATCCTATGGGACAAGCAGTTGTGGAGAGATCCTATAGAACTCTACAGGAGATGCTTAATAGGCAAAAGAGATCAATAAGAACCCCCAAAGATAGATTACATAGTGCTTTATTAACTCTAAATTTTTAAATGCTAATGAACAAAACTCCACAGCTGCTGAGAGACATTGGAATTGTGGAAAAACTTCTGAACTAAATCAACCTGTTTATATTAAGGATATTATGACGTCAGAATGGAAAGTGGGAAATGTATTACGCTGGGGGAGAGGTTATGTTTATGTTTCCACAGGAAAAGAAAAGCTGTGGGTTCCTTCCAAAATGATAAAGATCAGAAATGACAAAGGGAGACCCCCTGAAGCACTAGTCGACACAGAAGAAAAGGGAGACTAACTCAACCAACCAAATGGGTGATGTATATATGGTGTTATGTCTCTTATATGGACTTAACTGGCTGGGACTAAAATGTCAATACAAAGCCAAGAACATTTAATTGGGTAATAATTTCTCATGACTTAATACATGCCATCCTTTATGAGGGCATGTATATAAGTTATATATAGTTTGATTAAGTAATCAAACTAACCTGAAGAGGGCAGTGGCCTTTCTTTATTGATCTTCATTGACAAAGCTGTGTGCCCTACATGTTCCATGTGAATGTTTTTATAAAACTACCTGTTGCTTTTAAGTTTTATATGTTACAGGATGAAAGAAGAGAAACTCAGCCCTGGCATGATTTATACTCATGGATTCTGAGTCTCTAGGACCTCCTATTCCAGCTTCGTGCTTGATTCTACTGCAACTGCATCGAAGCCTCTTCTTTTAAGGACTTGCTTCCAGAACTTTTCCAGAACATCTAGCTTGCTTGTCCAACCTTTCTGACTGTAACAGTTATGGTGTCAGCTTTGCTATGAACTTTCTCAGTACACAGTGACTTCAAGGCAAATGATGCCAGCTAGCTCTCCTTTGACTAAGCCAATTTTCCTGTTTCCCTTTGGGCCCCCAGATGGGAATTCTTCGCCCCAATTCAGCTGGAAGCAGACAAAAGGAGATCATCGCCCCAGTTCCTTATGTTGGGGTGGATGGTTCTGGTTACTTTGTAAATTATACATGTGTTGTAATTTAAGAAATACTTCACAAATGTAGCTTCAGACAGCAAGGGAATTAGAGAGCTAAATCTCAGGAATTAAGTGGGATTAATATTTTACTCTTATATAGGCATTGTGCCTGTATAACTCATACAGAAATACAAAGCTTAGACCCAGTTTAAAAAAAAAAATATATATCTTACATTGGTAAGAAATCTTTATGATAGTTACAAGGTTGAAATTATAATCTCTTACATTGATATGGAATTTATTTTATACAAATTAAGTATTTTCACTGGCATAAGTTTCTTATTAATACAAAAGTGGGATTAATGTATTACTCTCATGTAGGCATTGTACCTATATATCTTATTTAGAAATACAAGGCTTAGGCCCAGTCCTTTTTAATAAAAAAAAAATTAGTGGAAAGGAATTAACAGACAACTGTTCTGATTGCCTTATATAGTTGATTTTCAAAAACGTCAGAAATCCATAGAATTGACATTACAAACATTCTGATATAAACATTTATTTTATTGGAGACCTATCTGATCCTGACAGCTTCCCAGTCTTGGATTCTAAGAAGAAATTGAGCATCTTTGGAGTTACACCAGTTGTGGTATGACAGCCACTAGGCAAGAATTGCCTCTTTTAATCTACAGACAAAATAGTGTGCAAAAAAGAAACACACTTGCAGAATAGTCGACTGATTATATCTGCCAAGACAGAGTAATCAGCCCTTAGTAATTCTTCATTACTAGGTCTGTCAGATGATTCCTGGGACAGAAGGCTGAAGACCAGATGCTCCAACGTTTTGAAATAAGGAACTGTCTAGATGTTCAGTGGTCTATTTAAATTGGCTGAGTTTTAGAAGCCACGCTTTGTGCTTCCCATATCTTTAATTAACTAGTCATCCTGGATTTCTGATGGGGTTGAAGATTTATAATCTCACAGCCAACCCAGGCTATTTACTTTGAGAAGATGATTTTCAGATGCTATTCATTTTGAAGACAGGACATAAGCCAGGTTCAGAACTAAGTTTTTTAATTGAGAGAGATGGCAAAGGTTCTATTTAGTTAACAAAAATGATGGACTGGGTGTTAGGTTTATCTTGTACTTTAACAAACACAACATGGTAATATAGTTAGTGTTCAATTATATGTGAAAAGAAAAAAAATTTTTTTATTATTGGACAAAAAGGGGGAAATGTGGTGGATAGCCCTAGCCTCTTGTTGTCATGGTAACTCCACTCCTGGGAGGGGCTGCGAAGGAGGAATGAATCTTGTAAACCTTCTGTCCAATCAAATTTGTTAAATAAAGGCTACAGCCAGTGATTGCGCAGTAGAAGAGGAGTGGGAGGAGCCAGAGGCAGGAAATGAGGAGAAGACGAGGAGAGCGGGGGTGGGGGGTGGGGGAGGAGAGAAGCGGCGGCAGAGTTGGCAGTTGGTCAAAGCTAGAGGGCAGTTGGTGGAGACAGAGAAGACGAAGAAGACCTAGGAAACCGCAAGTTGTTAAGAGCTCTCATAGCCGGGGAATAGTGTAGTTTAATGGTAAATCTGCCCAATCTAGGCATGCAGCATTCATTTGATACTTATTGACTTGTGTCTTTTCTTCTATGGACTTCCAATGGGCGAGAGATTTACCGCAACATGTCCCTGTTTAGGTCAGACCTCCTGGGTAACAGTTAGGCTGTAGTGTTGGGAAGGGGGCAGCACTTCCATCTTCCAAGAGTGCAGGTGGGAGTGTAGACCTGAAAGGACTTAAAATTTTATGAGTCACTGCAAGGGCTAACAGTCTTGGAGATATAATAAGACTATTGCCTGACATCTTTGTTAGATTAATTTATTTACTTGTGCTGAGGTAGGCATTTTATCACAGAAAGTGAAATCTATCCATTAGCCAACTTTTTTTTACAGAGTTTTGGGATTTTTTTTTATCTTGACAATGCTCACAACACTGAGAGAGACTGCTCTAAGGATGTCTATGGCATTTAAAGTGGCCATCTCTACTATTCCAGAGGCTTTGGAGCAGGATAGCCGTCACTGTTATCCAACACTTTATTTATTTCCAGACTCCAGCTCTCTAGACAGAGCATGTGATTGCATCATCTTTGCAATGTAGTTTTAGAGCAGGTGAGACATAGAAATTGGTCCTACACATGTGAAGGAAGCTGGACACCTGCAGTTTCTGAACTGCAAAGTTATTTCTGGAAAGAGAAAAGTTAAGACTAGAAACATGAGTACACTGAGCTTTGTGTTTCCCAAATTGTCTCATTAAACACTGCTTCACAAAAAAAGCCTTTTTACCCTCTGTCAGTTACTATTAATCACTCTCCAGAGAATGACCACCACCAAGTGTCCAGATAAAAAAGTAGTCTCCTGATGGTTGCTGATGGCTGCATACAAAAGACCCCAGAGCTCTACCAGAAACTTTTGGTTCTAATAAACCTTACAAATTAGCAAAACTCTTAGATTAGAATATTCTGAGTTCTGCAATGTAGCAGATTATAAAATTAACATATAATATTCAGAAGTGGTCCTATAACAACAATGTAGTAGTGAGAAATAAATTAGAGAAACAATTCCACCCACAGTATATGGTCAAAGTAATACTTGCAAAGATAACACAATGAAATTAATCAGTCACAAAGTCTATAATGTATTTTTTGTACAGTTAAAATACCCATTTTGAAGGTATAGATCTTTAAACTGGATTTTATACTTTCTCTATTAGATATGATTTCAAGCAGTTGTCCACCACCAAATATGAACAACCCCAGCAGAGTTAAAACTAGAAAATTAATCACTTTCCTATTCATTTTCATGAGTAAAATATTCTTTACCTACATTCAATTGCTCCTTATCCCCTAATACTTATCTTTTCTTTCTTTTTTATTGGATATTATATTTACATTTCACATTTTATCCCCTTATCCCCATTCCCCAACCACCCAGGAACCTCCTATCCCATCTCCCCTCCTCATGCTTCTATGAGGATGTGCCCCCAACTACCCTGCCACTCCCACCTCCCCACCCTTGAATTCCTCCCTACTCGGTGTTCAGCCTTCATGGGACCAAGGATCTCCTCTCCCACCTATGCCCAACAAGGCCATCCTCCCCTACATATACAGTTGGAGTCATGGGTTCCTTCCTATGTGCTCCCAGGCTGGTGGTTTAGACCCTGGGAAGCTCTGGTTGGTTGGTATTGTTGCTCTCCTCATGGGGCCACAAACCCTTTCTGCTCTTTCAGTCTTCTCTCTAACTTCTCCATTGGAAACCCTTGATAAGATCAGTGGTTAGCTGTGAGCATTGGTCTCTGGATGTGTCAGCCTCTGGCAGACCTCTAAGGAGACAGCTATATCAGGCTCTTGTCAGCATGCACTTCCTGGCATCCACATCAATGTCTAACTTTGGTGACTGTACATGCAATGGATACCCAGATGGAGTGGTCTCCAGATGGCCCCTCTTTCAGTTTCTGTCCCACACTTTGTCTCCATATTTGCTCCCTTGAGTATTTTTTGTTACTCCTTCTAAGTAGGACTGAGGCATCCACATTTGGTCTTCCTTCTTCATGAGCTTCATGTGGTCTGTGAGTTGAGTCTTGGCTATTTCAAACTTTTGGGATAACATCTGCTTATCAGTGAGGAAATACCATGTATGTTCTTTTTGATTGGATTAACTCACTCAGGATGATATTTTCTAGTTCCATCCATTTACCTAAGAATTTCTCAAATTCATTATTTTTAATAGCTGAGTAATACTCCATTGTGCAAATGTACCACATTTTTTGTATCCATTCTTCTGTTGAAGGACATCTGGGTTCTTTCCAGCTTCTAGCTATTATAAATAAGGCTGCTATGAACATAGTGGAGCACATGTCCTTGTTATATGTTGGAGCATCTTCTGAGTATATGCCCAGAAGTGGTATAGCTGAATCCTCAGATAATGCTATGTCCAATTTTCTGAGGAATCGCCAGACTGATTTCCAGAGTGGTTGTACCAGCTTGCAATTCCACCAACAATGGAGGAGTGTCCCTGCCAGCATCTACTATCACCTGAGTTTTTGATCTTAGCCATTTTGACTGGTATTAAGTGGTATCTCAGGCAGAGCTAAACAACAAATTCTCAACTGAGGAAACTCGAATGGCTGAGAAGCACCAGAAGAAATACTCAACATCTTTACTCATCAGGGAAATGCAAATACTGATCTTTTCATGCTCAATGTCTCTCTTGTTCTTCACTTTCAAGATAAAACACCTAGGAATATTTAGAAAGTTATACTTTAATGAATCATTTCAGTAATTGAAATCCATTTCTAATTTTAAGAGCTACCATTGAGCAATATATAATTCACCCATTAAAGTATCAATACAGTGGTTTAAAAAGAATAAAAGAGGCAGATGGAGGGAGGGAGCTGGGTGGGAGAGGGATAGGAATGGGAATGAGTCATTCAAGATCAGATGTGGGGAGGGTCAGAAAGAATAGCCTGATGGCCATGAGAATGAATGGAAATCTGCAACTGATAGTGGTTGAGAGTTAGGTGACTTCTCCAGGAAGAGACAGAAACAGGAATTAAGGAGGATCCCAAGAATAAATGATGGTGTCCTTAGTTGTGACTCACAGCATTGGGGATATAGAACCGGAAGAGGACACCTTCTGTAGCCAGGCAGAAATTCCATTGTGGCAATAGGGACCTAACTCATCCACAAAGTTTTCCTCCCTAAATTTATTCTGTTTAGAAGAAATTCAGGGACAGGGAATGGAGTAAAAACTGAGGTAATGGTCAACCGATAACAGATCCCATTTGAGTTCCATCCCATGGGCAAGCACCAATCCCTGGCAGTATTAATGACACTCTATTATGCTTTTAGAACAGAAGTCTATCATGCTATCTTCTTAGAGGCTCTACCCAGCAGCTGACTAAAGTTGATTCAGGCACCCACAGCCAGACAACGGATGGAGCTTGGGGACTCTTATGGAAGAACAGAAGGAAGGTGATAGGAATTTCACAGAAAGTCACAGTCAACTAATCTTGACTCTTGTGGCTGTCAGAGAGTGAACCACCAACCAAAGAACATACATGTGCTGCACCTAAGCCTCACCATTCACCTGTAGCAGATGTGTAGCTTGGTCTTCATGTGCATCCTGAACAACTGGAATGGAATGTTGCCTTTATTTGGGATATTTTTTAGCTGGGTTGGCATCAGTGGAAGAGGATGTACCTAGCCTCAGAGATTTGATGTGCCAAGGTAAGGGGATACCTAGGAGGGACCCCACCCAATGAGATGAGAAGGGAAGAGAAATGGGGTGAGGATTGTGGGAGGGGGTGACTGGGACAGGGCAGTTAGTGGGATGTAAAATGAATAAGTAAAAAAATAATATGAAAAAACAAATAAATTAAAATATCTTGAAATAACTGATGAAATGAAAAACCCCTTTAATGGAAACTTTTAGACACTAGAGAATTAAATTAGGGAAAATGCCAGAATATAGAACAACCACCAATTTTCATGAATTGAAATTTTAAATGTCATAAAAATGTCTGCGCCTGAGAAGACACCATATCCTGATCCCTCTTAGAGGATCCACTGCACTCAGAGCAGTGTATAAGAACCCTCCTCCACAACCCAAAATCCCAGAGCTGCAGCTGGGAACTGGGTCACTCAGAACCCATTACCCACCAAAACCCTGCCCTCTGAATACCACTCCCTTTCCACTACCTCCACCTGGTTCATTCTGCTGGAGCAGACTCCTAGCTGGTCTGCTCCCATGAAGACACAATATCTTGACCCATTGCCATGGGTTTCTTCCTGTCTGAGCCAGTGCCCTGAGCACACCTTAGGTGCTATCTCTGCAACTAGTCCCACAACACCCAGAGGAAGCTGGACTCCCACGAGCTCTTACACCCAGGATCTTATGATCACAGGATCACAGAGACAGCTGGACTCTGAAGAGATCTGACAAAACAAGATAACAAGAGAGACAGGCTCAAGTCAGAGACAGTGAGTGCAGGTAGCATTAGGGATAACCAGATGGCTAAAGGCAAGTAAAAGAACATAAACAACAGAAACCAAGGTTAAGTGGCATCATCAGTCTTCCACCATAGCAAGACCTGGATACATCATCACACAGAAAAGCAGGATTCATATTTAAAATCTCTTCTCATGATAATGATAGAGGAATTTAAGAAGGACATAAATAACTCCCTTAAAGAAATATAGGAAAACAGAGGTAAACAAGTTGAAGTACTTAAAGAGGAAACAGAAAAAATTCATTAAAGAATTGCAAGAAAACATAACCAAAACGGTGAAGGACTTGAACAATATCATCCAGCACTGAAAAATGGAAGTAGAAACAATAAAGAAAAAAAAAAAAAGGATAATACCGTGGAGATAGAAAACCTAGGAAAGAGGTCAGGAGTCATAGATGCAAGCATCACTAACAGAATACAAGAGATAAAAAAGAGAATCTCATATGCAGAAGATACCATGGAAAACATTGACACAATGGTCAAATAAAATGCAAAACACAAAAAGCTCCTAACCCAAAACATCCAGGAAATCCAGGACACAATGAGAAGACCAAACCTAAGGATAAAAGGTATAGAAGAGAGTAATGATTCCCAACTTAAAGGGCCAGTAAATATCTTCAACAAAATTATAGACGAAAACTCCCTTAATCTAAAGAAACAGATGCCTATGAATATACAAGAAGCCTACAGAAGACCAAACAGATGGTATCAGAAATGAAATTCTTCTAGACACAAATAGTTAAAACAACAAATGCACAGAACAAAGAAAATATAGAAAGCAGTAAGAAAAATAGGTCAAGTAACATATAAAGGCAGACTTATCAGAATTACACCAGACGTCTCACCAGAGACTATAAAAGCCAGAAGACACTCAGCAGATGTCAAACAGAAACTAAGGGAAAAATGCTAGCCCAGGATACTATACCCAGCAAAAGAATCAATTACTATACATGGAGAAACCAAGATATTCCATGACAAAACGAAATTTACACAATATCTGTCCACAAATCCAGCCCAACAGAGTACAATAGATAGAAAACTTCAACACAAGGAGGGAAACTACAACCTAGAAAAACCAAGAAAGTAATCTTCCAACAAACCCAAAAGAAGATAGCCATACAAACATAATTCCATCTCTAATAACAAAAATAACAGGAAGCAACAATCATTTTTCCTTAATATTTCTTAACATCAATGGACTCAATTCCCAAATAAAAAGACATAGTCTGACAAACTGGATAAGTAAAAAGGACTTAGTATTTTGTTGCATACAGAAAACACACCTCAGTTACAAAGACAGACACTACCTCAGAATAAAAGGCTGGAAAATTTTTTTTCAAGCAACTGGTCCCAGAAAACATGCTGGTGTAACCATTCTAATATCAAATAAATTTGACTTTCAACCAAAAGTTATCAAAGATAAGAAGGACACTTGATACTCGTCAAAGGAAAAATGTACCAAGATGAACTCTCAATTCTGAACATCTATGCTTCATATGAAAGGGCACCCCATTTATAAAAGAAACTTTACTAAAGCTCAAAGCATACATTGCACCTCACACAATAATAGTGGGAGATTTCAACACACCCACTCTCAGCAATGGACAGATCATGGAAACAGAAACTAAACAGAGACACAATGAAACTAACAGAAGTTATGAACCAAATGGATTTAACTGATATCTATAGAACATTTCATTCTAAAACAAAAAAATATATACCTTTTTCTCAGCACCTCATGGTACCTTCTCCAAATAGACCATATATTGGTCACAAAGCAGAGTCAACAGATACAAAAATAT